>NW_025918397.1:0-20909 GCF_019202785.1 Penaeus chinensis
GGTGTATCTGGATGCAGAAGGTAAAGTGCAAACCTCGGTGTACCATAAACCATCAAACACACACCAGTATCTGCACTTTCAATCATGTCATCCTCCAAGCCTCAAGAGATCCTTACCCTACTCTCAGGCACTAAGAATCAGTAGAATAGTAAGTGAGCCATATAAGCTAGAAGAAGCTTTAAAAGACATGGTAAACTTCTTCACAAAAAGAGGTTATTGCAAAAGAACACTGGGATCTGCACTAAATAGAATAAGAGAGGTCAACAGGGAAACCCTCTTAGAAAGAAAAATAAGAGCAGAACAGAATCGCATAATCTTCCCCATGCTATACTCCCCATCCTTAGAAAGAGTCCTAAACCACTCTTTAAAAGAAATATGGGAGTGGGTAGTAGATAATTCTAAAGAAACCCCATGGGAAAAGAAGTTCTTGACTTCACACCCCATGATAGCCTGGAGAAAAGGAAAGACTATAGCTGACCAGCTAGTCAGAGCAGAATTCCCCAGACCCCTCAAAGATATTCAAATTAACAATAAACAATAAAGAAAAGTTTATTAAAAAACACTATGGAAGGAATAAATAGATGAATATGCCTTCTCAAAAAAATGGCATAAAATAAAGAAATACATAAACATGAAAGAATACGAATAGATAAAGACTATAGATAAGAAGTGTGCAGATATTATGAGCATACAGACCACTGTAATATATATACACACATAAAAATAGATTGTGAACTAAAAGAAAATAATCAGAGATAACAAAGGAAAAAGATACAACAGATACAAAGAAAAAGAAAAAGTAAAAAGAATTTTACAACCTTTTCCCCACCTCCATTTGTCTCCTTCCAGTTGAAATATAGTAGGAGACAGACTAAATTTTAAGTTTCAATAGAAAGAAACAAGAGTTTTACCGTTAATACTATTGGTAAAAAGATAAAGTAAATAGACAGTAAAAGTACCAAGAAGTAAGGTAGAGAGGAGGATGAACCAAGATGACCGCCCAGACAGAGGGCAACAAAGGAACTGGGGAACATGGCCACCCTCACCCAGAGCGCAGAAATCTTATGTATATTTTTCAAAAATACATATGATATCTAGAAGTTCCTAAGCCTAAGGACCTTATTTTTATTTCTATTAACTAGAGATAATGGTTTTAAAATCTCTAAAAAATAGAAAAAACAGTCCATAAGCTCTGAAAAGGTTTTACAGCCATTGGTCCTCACCGATAACTCACCGATAATCGACCGATATAGTTCGATGTTTTTACAAACCTTTCAAAAGAAGAAGTCTCTGTTGTTCTATTTTCTTTTTCAAAAGTTTATGTGTTGTTACATCATAGATACAGACAAACACAGCAAGGCTAGACCTTCCAGTTTATTAATAATCGGCAAAAAAGGTCTAAGTATTCTTCAGTTTGTTTAGTTACCCCTGCCTTAAAAGTTTTCTTTGGCATTCCGGGAACCTCGCGATTTTCTATGATGGTAAGTAGTAAGTCCCATCCAAGTCCTCAGTCCTACGACATTACTCCCCCCTCCACCTTCTACTAAAACTTTTTGTAACTTTTAATTTCTTCCAGGATTCAGGCAGTTGAGACAGGATACTCCAAGTAAGGAACCTAACCCACCCATCCTGACCATTAGTAGCCCTTCAAAGGGTTCCTGCCAGGATCCATCTTTTCGTTTTTCTTACGTCATGGAAGAGGAGAGGAGACTTCTACTTTCCTTTTTTTGCATAGTCACCACACACCGACGAGAGGAAGTTCCAAGGAGGCAGGCAAGAGACAGGAAGTGGGAGCCCTTCCCCAGGTGCCCCCCCCCCCCCCTCTCCAGCCCCGCCGCGACCGGAAGGACCTCGGAAGTCGGTCACCTGTACCGTGTGACTCCTTTGGAGTCTTCTTTCCCTTGTATATATTGTACCCTGTGGAATAAAGACTTCAGTTAACTTCTCACACAGCACCTGATGAAGCCTCTGGCTGAAAGCGCTAGTGCTTTGAGTTAACTGTTAATTTTAAGGATTTACATGGTTGTTTCTCTCCTCCATCCCTTATATTAACTTATTTTATTGTCTTTGCCCGCCAAGCAAGACATTATTGTACCAAACAAAAGCTCTGAATTTGCACATGACCAGTCCTTGTAAGGACTAATTTGAAATTCGATTTATTACTTGTCTTTGCCCGCCCAGCAAGACATCCATTTTACCAAATAAAAGCTCTGATTTTGCACATGATAAGTCCTTATAAGGACTCTGATAGCAGTCCTTGCCTGACCAACAAGACTGTTATTTTTTGAAACTATATTGTCCTTGCCCGCCCAGCAAGACAAATTTACCAAGTTTTGCACATGCCCAGTCCTGGTAGGGATTTGTTTTCTTTATACACAGATACCTATGCACCCTTGTCTTTGCCCGCCCAGCAAGACAGTTGCACATGATCAGTCCTCTTAAGGATTATCTTACAGGAAACAAAGCTGAACAGTTGCACACTTGGTTTTAAAGCAAGTTATACAGTAAGAATATCTTAACTGACCCTCTTTTTTCTTATTTTCAGGTGCCTTTGAACTTCTGCTGGAAGATCCAGTGGGGTAGAAAACTGTCCTCGGAGAAATTCCTGTTAGCCTCTGCTGGACAGCACCCTCTCTCCCCCCTCTGGAATTATAGCAGTTTTCAGTTTTTTGGCACTGATATTTCTTGACTGTGGAAGAGCTTCTCACAGAGTTTTTTGAAATAAGTTTGTACATTGTATAAGGAATTAAACAGAGAGAAATAAGGTGACATATGCATTGTTATTTAATCTGAAAAGAAAGACAAAAACAATATAAAGTGAAAAGACAAATAATCAAAAAGTAACAAAAATGCCGATGACTAGAGCAAACACAAAAAAAGATAATAAAATCAGTAAAGGACCAATAGAAGAAGGCATAATTGATGATATGGTGTCAACCCTGGGAAGCAGTCTAGACCCTGTCTTCCAACAAGCAATAGGCAATACGCAAAGGAACCCACAATTACTAAATAACCCACTAGCCCTGAGAGGAGGATGGAATCACCCTCTAGCATGGGCAAACACAAGCCCAGCAATTCAGGCTTCACCCCTTGCACCCCTACTCCTGGGGGGGGAAGTACAGCTAGGCTTCCCAGAAGACCCATTCATGGATGAAATCCATAACTTGCAAGACCACCCTCCCTTGTCCACACATGAGGAACATTCAGAAGTGAAAAACATGACTAGATTATATAATGAAGAATCTGTACAAAAAGCCATCATAAAATACCTAGATAGATGTGAATTAAAAGGAGTTACGGACAGATTTGACCTCCTGGTACAGAACATAGATAACAAAATGAGGGACCTACCACCTAAATGGGTAATAGAAATGGGAGAATTAATCTTGCAAGGGGCAGCAAGAAGATGGCAAGGCCTCATGGCAGCAGCAATCAGGGCCAACACAGTTGAAGTGAGGAGGAGAATAATAATAGAAAAAAACAGGTTGAAAAAACAGTACCCTCACTCACATAGAAGGATCTGCCATGATGCTCACACTAGAGGTAAACTTGCCGCTAAGAAAATTGATAAGCTGCAACCCCCTAATAGCAAGTTCTACCTATTACAAGAAGGGACCCCCCTCATTCAGTACATGAATGACCAAACAAACATGGAAATGACAGGAGAGGAAAGAGACATGGTCTTGAAATGTATGAGAGATATAGGCATAAACTCTCATCCTGAAGAACCAGAACCCCTATTCGAAGCCAATACAGAGGATGAGCACAACTCTGAGGCTGAAAACAATAATGGTAGAAACGAAATAGATAATGAAGATATGATAGAAAATGAGCAAAATCAAGAGATGGCCCTCCCACCTCCACCTTCTAGTAGTCAAACAGAAGGGTATAATGAGGCCCCGGGAGAGGGAGAGCCACAGATAGACCTACCCCAAGGAGAGGAAGATAACACACAAATCCCCTCTCCAATAAACAACTCCATAATGAGCCCTGGCACACTGGAACTATTCCTACCTACTCCATCTTCCCCACCTTGCCCCTCAGGGCTTAAAGAAAGGGAAGAAGCATGTAACATGCTCTTGGAAAAAGTAGTAGGAGCAATAGGCCAGCTGGAAAAAGTAATTTCCAACCTGAATGAAAAGATCACGGAGATACCAAAAAATAAACCCAAAGATACAGAAATAGAGACAGAGCAAGGTGTCCAAGAGGAAATTCAAGATGTGGAAGAAAAAGAAACACCACAAAATCAAAAGAAAAAGAAAGAGAGAAACCCAGAAACATGGATGTCTCTGAAAAAATATGCCAAAAGAAAAACAGAGGAAGTAAAGAGGAAAAGCAAAAAAACACATCCAAAAAACGGAAAGAAACAGGAAAAGGGACAAAATGCAATACCACAGAACCAGAAAGAGCCTCATACAGGTGGGAAAGCTCCCCAAAGAAATACGAGGCAGCCCCCTCCTATACGAGGACCCACCCAAATGAGGAAAACCCACCTAACCCCATACAGAGGCCCTTACCCCAAAGGGCAAAGAGAACACCAAGCCCCACACCAGAAAAGATGGCAAGCTCACAAACAAAGCCACCCACAAATATGGAGGAAAGCCCCACAAATATGGAGGAAAGCCCCACAAGAATGGAGGCAAGAAAGTGTATATCACCACAGAAGCCACCCGCACCAAAGATACACAAACCAAAACCCACACTGGGTAAGCCATCCACAGCCATGGAAGCCACCTCAGAGACAGGGAAGATTTCCTCAAAGAGGAAACTACCACCAGGCTCAAGAGCAAGCCAGAGGAAGGCAGTGGCAAGAAGGAGAGTACGGCAGATGGGGATGGAATTAATTGTATCTGAAGTGCCCATGACCAGAACCCAGCTCTCAGTTCTTAGTAAGGGAAGATCCTTCGTGCCTGGGCCTCTCCCAAAAAAAGCCCTCCTGGAAAACCTAGGGGAATCAATGACTAGACTAAAAGAGCAAATAAACAAAAGATTTGCTGATTCCCTCTTACCAGGGCAGGACAATGGAGAATCTCTCAACAAAAAGAAGAGAAACATGCCCAAACAACTCCCAATGAAACAGAGAGTGAGCATTCCTCCTAAAAAACTTCCAAGTTTAGAAACAATGGTTCATTGTGAAACCATGGATGTAGGAGAAAATATTTTAAAAGGCTGCCATTCAAACATGACTAAACAAGAAAGAAAAGCTCTTAATGATCTGGCTCAAAACCCAGACATAGTCATTAAAAAAGCAGACAAAGATGGAGCTTTAGTGGTTCTGAAGAAAGAAAGCTATATAGCAATGGGCGAAGCACATCTATCAGATACCGAAACATACATCCCTTTAGATGATCCAGATGTAGCCCTACAAACTGTAAAACGAGAAAGCAAAATCCTAGTAAACCGTTTTTACAATCTAGATTGCTCAGGGAAAAATGGAGAAAACAGAAGAAGTTTTCTGGCAGGTCAAAGAGACGCATTACTAGATCACGAGCCTATAATCCCACACTGGTATATACTACCCAAAACCCATAAGAAAAAAGACCCAGATACAGGCTTATGGCCAGGCAGACCAGTGCTAAGTGGATGTAATGCCCCTACAAGACCAGTAGACAGACTGCTAACAACATATCTCACTCCTTTGCTGGATCTCTTACCTGAGAGATTGCAAGATACCACAGCCTTTCTAAAGAAAATAACCACACTACCAAGATTTCCTACAGGCTCTATTATCTTCTCATTTGATATAGTGTCACTGTACCCCTCCATCCCACAGGAGGAAGCATCCTGGATTGTGGCAAATTTCTATGAAAGGAATTTTGCATTTGTCAAGGAGAGACTAAAAGCAGAATTTAATATAATAGCCCCTCCTCCTTATTTGATAAAAGAAGGAATAGATCATGTCTTACAAGGCACACTACTAAGGTTCAATAACCACTTCTATAACCAAGGCAAAGGAACAGCAATTGGAGCTTCAGTCTCAGTAGCCATAGCTGAAATCTTTGTACATGCTAGCATAGAAGGAAAAAGACAAAAACTAGAAAAACAGCCAGAAATTTTCTATAGATATATTGACGATATCTTTGGAATTTTTACTGGCACAGAGGCAGAACTCTTGGAATACCACCAAGAACTCAATAAGATACACCCAGACCTGAAATTTACAGTGGAATATAGTAGAAAGGAATTGCCCTTCCTAGACACTATGGTGTATCTGGATGCAGAAGGTAAAGTGCAAACCTCGGTGTACCATAAACCATCAAACACACACCAGTATCTGCACTTTCAATCATGTCATCCTCCAAGCCTCAAGAGATCCTTACCCTACTCTCAGGCACTAAGAATCAGTAGAATAGTAAGTGAGCCATATAAGCTAGAAGAAGCTTTAAAAGACATGGTAAACTTCTTCACAAAAAGAGGTTATTGCAAAAGAACACTGGGATCTGCACTAAATAGAATAAGAGAGGTCAACAGGGAAACCCTCTTAGAAAGAAAAATAAGAGCAGAACAGAATCGCATAATCTTCCCCATGCTATACTCCCCATCCTTAGAAAGAGTCCTAAACCACTCTTTAAAAGAAATATGGGAGTGGGTAGTAGATAATTCTAAAGAAACCCCATGGGAAAAGAAGTTCTTGACTTCACACCCCATGATAGCCTGGAGAAAAGGAAAGACTATAGCTGACCAGCTAGTCAGAGCAGAATTCCCCAGACCCCTCAAAGATATTCAAATTAACAATAAACAATAAAGAAAAGTTTATTAAAAAACACTATGGAAGGAATAAATAGATGAATATGCCTTCTCAAAAAAATGGCATAAAATAAAGAAATACATAAACATGAAAGAATACGAATAGATAAAGACTATAGATAAGAAGTGTGCAGATATTATGAGCATACAGACCACTGTAATATATATACACACATAAAAATAGATTGTGAACTAAAAGAAAATAATCAGAGATAACAAAGGAAAAAGATACAACAGATACAAAGAAAAAGAAAAAGTAAAAAGAATTTTACAACCTTTTCCCCACCTCCATTTGTCTCCTTCCAGTTGAAATATAGTAGGAGACAGACTAAATTTTAAGTTTCAATAGAAAGAAACAAGAGTTTTACCGTTAATACTATTGGTAAAAAGATAAAGTAAATAGACAGTAAAAGTACCAAGAAGTAAGGTAGAGAGGAGGATGAACCAAGATGACCGCCCAGACAGAGGGCAACAAAGGAACTGGGGAACATGGCCACCCTCACCCAGAGCGCAGAAATCTTATGTATATTTTTCAAAAATACATATGATATCTAGAAGTTCCTAAGCCTAAGGACCTTATTTTTATTTCTATTAACTAGAGATAATGGTTTTAAAATCTCTAAAAAATAGAAAAAACAGTCCATAAGCTCTGAAAAGGTTTTACAGCCATTGGTCCTCACCGATAACTCACCGATAATCGACCGATATAGTTCGATGTTTTTACAAACCTTTCAAAAGAAGAAGTCTCTGTTGTTCTATTTTCTTTTTCAAAAGTTTATGTGTTGTTACATCATAGATACAGACAAACACAGCAAGGCTAGACCTTCCAGTTTATTAATAATCGGCAAAAAAGGTCTAAGTATTCTTCAGTTTGTTTAGTTACCCCTGCCTTAAAAGTTTTCTTTGGCATTCCGGGAACCTCGCGATTTTCTATGATGGTAAGTAGTAAGTCCCATCCAAGTCCTCAGTCCTACGACATTACTCCCCCCTCCACCTTCTACTAAAACTTTTTGTAACTTTTAATTTCTTCCAGGATTCAGGCAGTTGAGACAGGATACTCCAAGTAAGGAACCTAACCCACCCATCCTGACCATTAGTAGCCCTTCAAAGGGTTCCTGCCAGGATCCATCTTTTCGTTTTTCTTACGTCATGGAAGAGGAGAGGAGACTTCTACTTTCCTTTTTTTGCATAGTCATCACACACCGACGAGAGGAAGTTCCAAGGAGGCAGGCAAGAGACAGGAAGTGGGAGCCCTTCCCCAGGTGCCCCCCCCCCCCCTCTCCAGCCCCGCCGCGACCGGAAGGACCTCGGAAGTCGGTCACCTGTACCGTGTGACTCCTTTGGAGTCTTCTTTCCCTTGTATATATTGTACCCTGTGGAATAAAGACTTCAGTTAACTTCTCACACAGCACCTGATGAAGCCTCTGGCTGAAAGCGCTAGTGCTTTGAGTTAACTGTTAATTTTAAGGATTTACATGGTTGTTTCTCTCCTCCATCCCTTATATTAACTTATTTTATTGTCTTTGCCCGCCAAGCAAGACATTATTGTACCAAACAAAAGCTCTGAATTTGCACATGACCAGTCCTTGTAAGGACTAATTTGAAATTCGATTTATTACTTGTCTTTGCCCGCCCAGCAAGACATCCATTTTACCAAATAAAAGCTCTGATTTTGCACATGATAAGTCCTTATAAGGACTCTGATAGCAGTCCTTGCCTGACCAACAAGACTGTTATTTTTTGAAACTATATTGTCCTTGCCCGCCCAGCAAGACAAATTTACCAAGTTTTGCACATGCCCAGTCCTGGTAGGGATTTGTTTTCTTTATACACAGATACCTATGCACCCTTGTCTTTGCCCGCCCAGCAAGACAGTTGCACATGATCAGTCCTCTTAAGGATTATCTTACAGGAAACAAAGCTGAACAGTTGCACACTTGGTTTTAAAGCAAGTTATACAGTAAGAATATCTTAACTGACCCTCTTTTTTCTTATTTTCAGGTGCCTTTGAACTTCTGCTGGAAGATCCAGTGGGGTAGAAAACTGTCCTCGGAGAAATTCCTGTTAGCCTCTGCTGGACAGCACCCTCTCTCCCCCCTCTGGAATTATAGCAGTTTTCAGTTTTTTGGCACTGATATTTCTTGACTGTGGAAGAGCTTCTCACAGAGTTTTTTGAAATAAGTTTGTACATTGTATAAGGAATTAAACAGAGAGAAATAAGGTGACATATGCATTGTTATTTAATCTGAAAAGAAAGACAAAAACAATATAAAGTGAAAAGACAAATAATCAAAAAGTAACAAAAATGCCGATGACTAGAGCAAACACAAAAAAAGATAATAAAATCAGTAAAGGACCAATAGAAGAAGGCATAATTGATGATATGGTGTCAACCCTGGGAAGCAGTCTAGACCCTGTCTTCCAACAAGCAATAGGCAATACGCAAAGGAACCCACAATTACTAAATAACCCACTAGCCCTGAGAGGAGGATGGAATCACCCTCTAGCATGGGCAAACACAAGCCCAGCAATTCAGGCTTCACCCCTTGCACCCCTACTCCTGGGGGGGGAAGTACAGCTAGGCTTCCCAGAAGACCCATTCATGGATGAAATCCATAACTTGCAAGACCACCCTCCCTTGTCCACACATGAGGAACATTCAGAAGTGAAAAACATGACTAGATTATATAATGAAGAATCTGTACAAAAAGCCATCATAAAATACCTAGATAGATGTGAATTAAAAGGAGTTACGGACAGATTTGACCTCCTGGTACAGAACATAGATAACAAAATGAGGGACCTACCACCTAAATGGGTAATAGAAATGGGAGAATTAATCTTGCAAGGGGCAGCAAGAAGATGGCAAGGCCTCATGGCAGCAGCAATCAGGGCCAACACAGTTGAAGTGAGGAGGAGAATAATAATAGAAAAAAACAGGTTGAAAAAACAGTACCCTCACTCACATAGAAGGATCTGCCATGATGCTCACACTAGAGGTAAACTTGCCGCTAAGAAAATTGATAAGCTGCAACCCCCTAATAGCAAGTTCTACCTATTACAAGAAGGGACCCCCCTCATTCAGTACATGAATGACCAAACAAACATGGAAATGACAGGAGAGGAAAGAGACATGGTCTTGAAATGTATGAGAGATATAGGCATAAACTCTCATCCTGAAGAACCAGAACCCCTATTCGAAGCCAATACAGAGGATGAGCACAACTCTGAGGCTGAAAACAATAATGGTAGAAACGAAATAGATAATGAAGATATGATAGAAAATGAGCAAAATCAAGAGATGGCCCTCCCACCTCCACCTTCTAGTAGTCAAACAGAAGGGTATAATGAGGCCCCGGGAGAGGGAGAGCCACAGATAGACCTACCCCAAGGAGAGGAAGATAACACACAAATCCCCTCTCCAATAAACAACTCCATAATGAGCCCTGGCACACTGGAACTATTCCTACCTACTCCATCTTCCCCACCTTGCCCCTCAGGGCTTAAAGAAAGGGAAGAAGCATGTAACATGCTCTTGGAAAAAGTAGTAGGAGCAATAGGCCAGCTGGAAAAAGTAATTTCCAACCTGAATGAAAAGATCACGGAGATACCAAAAAATAAACCCAAAGATACAGAAATAGAGACAGAGCAAGGTGTCCAAGAGGAAATTCAAGATGTGGAAGAAAAAGAAACACCACAAAATCAAAAGAAAAAGAAAGAGAGAAACCCAGAAACATGGATGTCTCTGAAAAAATATGCCAAAAGAAAAACAGAGGAAGTAAAGAGGAAAAGCAAAAAAACACATCCAAAAAACGGAAAGAAACAGGAAAAGGGACAAAATGCAATACCACAGAACCAGAAAGAGCCTCATACAGGTGGGAAAGCTCCCCAAAGAAATACGAGGCAGCCCCCTCCTATACGAGGACCCACCCAAATGAGGAAAACCCACCTAACCCCATACAGAGGCCCTTACCCCAAAGGGCAAAGAGAACACCAAGCCCCACACCAGAAAAGATGGCAAGCTCACAAACAAAGCCACCCACAAATATGGAGGAAAGCCCCACAAATATGGAGGAAAGCCCCACAAGAATGGAGGCAAGAAAGTGTATATCACCACAGAAGCCACCCGCACCAAAGATACACAAACCAAAACCCACACTGGGTAAGCCATCCACAGCCATGGAAGCCACCTCAGAGACAGGGAAGATTTCCTCAAAGAGGAAACTACCACCAGGCTCAAGAGCAAGCCAGAGGAAGGCAGTGGCAAGAAGGAGAGTACGGCAGATGGGGATGGAATTAATTGTATCTGAAGTGCCCATGACCAGAACCCAGCTCTCAGTTCTTAGTAAGGGAAGATCCTTCGTGCCTGGGCCTCTCCCAAAAAAAGCCCTCCTGGAAAACCTAGGGGAATCAATGACTAGACTAAAAGAGCAAATAAACAAAAGATTTGCTGATTCCCTCTTACCAGGGCAGGACAATGGAGAATCTCTCAACAAAAAGAAGAGAAACATGCCCAAACAACTCCCAATGAAACAGAGAGTGAGCATTCCTCCTAAAAAACTTCCAAGTTTAGAAACAATGGTTCATTGTGAAACCATGGATGTAGGAGAAAATATTTTAAAAGGCTGCCATTCAAACATGACTAAACAAGAAAGAAAAGCTCTTAATGATCTGGCTCAAAACCCAGACATAGTCATTAAAAAAGCAGACAAAGATGGAGCTTTAGTGGTTCTGAAGAAAGAAAGCTATATAGCAATGGGCGAAGCACATCTATCAGATACCGAAACATACATCCCTTTAGATGATCCAGATGTAGCCCTACAAACTGTAAAACGAGAAAGCAAAATCCTAGTAAACCGTTTTTACAATCTAGATTGCTCAGGGAAAAATGGAGAAAACAGAAGAAGTTTTCTGGCAGGTCAAAGAGACGCATTACTAGATCACGAGCCTATAATCCCACACTGGTATATAGATAAAGTAAATAGACAGTAAAAGTACCAAGAAGTAAGGTAGAGAGGAGGATGAACCAAGATGACCGCCCAGACAGAGGGCAACAAAGGAACTGGGGAACATGGCCACCCTCACCCAGAGCGCAGAAATCTTATGTATATTTTTCAAAAATACATATGATATCTAGAAGTTCCTAAGCCTAAGGACCTTATTTTTATTTCTATTAACTAGAGATAATGGTTTTAAAATCTCTAAAAAATAGAAAAAACAGTCCATAAGCTCTGAAAAGGTTTTACAGCCATTGGTCCTCACCGATAACTCACCGATAATCGACCGATATAGTTCGATGTTTTTACAAACCTTTCAAAAGAAGAAGTCTCTGTTGTTCTATTTTCTTTTTCAAAAGTTTATGTGTTGTTACATCATAGATACAGACAAACACAGCAAGGCTAGACCTTCCAGTTTATTAATAATCGGCAAAAAAGGTCTAAGTATTCTTCAGTTTGTTTAGTTACCCCTGCCTTAAAAGTTTTCTTTGGCATTCCGGGAACCTCGCGATTTTCTATGATGGTAAGTAGTAAGTCCCATCCAAGTCCTCAGTCCTACGACATTACTCCCCCCTCCACCTTCTACTAAAACTTTTTGTAACTTTTAATTTCTTCCAGGATTCAGGCAGTTGAGACAGGATACTCCAAGTAAGGAACCTAACCCACCCATCCTGACCATTAGTAGCCCTTCAAAGGGTTCCTGCCAGGATCCATCTTTTCGTTTTTCTTACGTCATGGAAGAGGAGAGGAGACTTCTACTTTCCTTTTTTTGCATAGTCACCACACACCGACGAGAGGAAGTTCCAAGGAGGCAGGCAAGAGACAGGAAGTGGGAGCCCTTCCCCAGGTGCCCCCCCCCCCCCCTCTCCAGCCCCGCCGCGACCGGAAGGACCTCGGAAGTCGGTCACCTGTACCGTGTGACTCCTTTGGAGTCTTCTTTCCCTTGTATATATTGTACCCTGTGGAATAAAGACTTCAGTTAACTTCTCACACAGCACCTGATGAAGCCTCTGGCTGAAAGCGCTAGTGCTTTGAGTTAACTGTTAATTTTAAGGATTTACATGGTTGTTTCTCTCCTCCATCCCTTATATTAACTTATTTTATTGTCTTTGCCCGCCAAGCAAGACATTATTGTACCAAACAAAAGCTCTGAATTTGCACATGACCAGTCCTTGTAAGGACTAATTTGAAATTCGATTTATTACTTGTCTTTGCCCGCCCAGCAAGACATCCATTTTACCAAATAAAAGCTCTGATTTTGCACATGATAAGTCCTTATAAGGACTCTGATAGCAGTCCTTGCCTGACCAACAAGACTGTTATTTTTTGAAACTATATTGTCCTTGCCCGCCCAGCAAGACAAATTTACCAAGTTTTGCACATGCCCAGTCCTGGTAGGGATTTGTTTTCTTTATACACAGATACCTATGCACCCTTGTCTTTGCCCGCCCAGCAAGACAGTTGCACATGATCAGTCCTCTTAAGGATTATCTTACAGGAAACAAAGCTGAACAGTTGCACACTTGGTTTTAAAGCAAGTTATACAGTAAGAATATCTTAACTGACCCTCTTTTTTCTTATTTTCAGGTGCCTTTGAACTTCTGCTGGAAGATCCAGTGGGGTAGAAAACTGTCCTCGGAGAAATTCCTGTTAGCCTCTGCTGGACAGCACCCTCTCTCCCCCCTCTGGAATTATAGCAGTTTTCAGTTTTTTGGCACTGATATTTCTTGACTGTGGAAGAGCTTCTCACAGAGTTTTTTGAAATAAGTTTGTACATTGTATAAGGAATTAAACAGAGAGAAATAAGGTGACATATGCATTGTTATTTAATCTGAAAAGAAAGACAAAAACAATATAAAGTGAAAAGACAAATAATCAAAAAGTAACAAAAATGCCGATGACTAGAGCAAACACAAAAAAAGATAATAAAATCAGTAAAGGACCAATAGAAGAAGGCATAATTGATGATATGGTGTCAACCCTGGGAAGCAGTCTAGACCCTGTCTTCCAACAAGCAATAGGCAATACGCAAAGGAACCCACAATTACTAAATAACCCACTAGCCCTGAGAGGAGGATGGAATCACCCTCTAGCATGGGCAAACACAAGCCCAGCAATTCAGGCTTCACCCCTTGCACCCCTACTCCTGGGGGGGGAAGTACAGCTAGGCTTCCCAGAAGACCCATTCATGGATGAAATCCATAACTTGCAAGACCACCCTCCCTTGTCCACACATGAGGAACATTCAGAAGTGAAAAACATGACTAGATTATATAATGAAGAATCTGTACAAAAAGCCATCATAAAATACCTAGATAGATGTGAATTAAAAGGAGTTACGGACAGATTTGACCTCCTGGTACAGAACATAGATAACAAAATGAGGGACCTACCACCTAAATGGGTAATAGAAATGGGAGAATTAATCTTGCAAGGGGCAGCAAGAAGATGGCAAGGCCTCATGGCAGCAGCAATCAGGGCCAACACAGTTGAAGTGAGGAGGAGAATAATAATAGAAAAAAACAGGTTGAAAAAACAGTACCCTCACTCACATAGAAGGATCTGCCATGATGCTCACACTAGAGGTAAACTTGCCGCTAAGAAAATTGATAAGCTGCAACCCCCTAATAGCAAGTTCTACCTATTACAAGAAGGGACCCCCCTCATTCAGTACATGAATGACCAAACAAACATGGAAATGACAGGAGAGGAAAGAGACATGGTCTTGAAATGTATGAGAGATATAGGCATAAACTCTCATCCTGAAGAACCAGAACCCCTATTCGAAGCCAATACAGAGGATGAGCACAACTCTGAGGCTGAAAACAATAATGGTAGAAACGAAATAGATAATGAAGATATGATAGAAAATGAGCAAAATCAAGAGATGGCCCTCCCACCTCCACCTTCTAGTAGTCAAACAGAAGGGTATAATGAGGCCCCGGGAGAGGGAGAGCCACAGATAGACCTACCCCAAGGAGAGGAAGATAACACACAAATCCCCTCTCCAATAAACAACTCCATAATGAGCCCTGGCACACTGGAACTATTCCTACCTACTCCATCTTCCCCACCTTGCCCCTCAGGGCTTAAAGAAAGGGAAGAAGCATGTAACATGCTCTTGGAAAAAGTAGTAGGAGCAATAGGCCAGCTGGAAAAAGTAATTTCCAACCTGAATGAAAAGATCACGGAGATACCAAAAAATAAACCCAAAGATACAGAAATAGAGACAGAGCAAGGTGTCCAAGAGGAAATTCAAGATGTGGAAGAAAAAGAAACACCACAAAATCAAAAGAAAAAGAAAGAGAGAAACCCAGAAACATGGATGTCTCTGAAAAAATATGCCAAAAGAAAAACAGAGGAAGTAAAGAGGAAAAGCAAAAAAACACATCCAAAAAACGGAAAGAAACAGGAAAAGGGACAAAATGCAATACCACAGAACCAGAAAGAGCCTCATACAGGTGGGAAAGCTCCCCAAAGAAATACGAGGCAGCCCCCTCCTATACGAGGACCCACCCAAATGAGGAAAACCCACCTAACCCCATACAGAGGCCCTTACCCCAAAGGGCAAAGAGAACACCAAGCCCCACACCAGAAAAGATGGCAAGCTCACAAACAAAGCCACCCACAAATATGGAGGAAAGCCCCACAAATATGGAGGAAAGCCCCACAAGAATGGAGGCAAGAAAGTGTATATCACCACAGAAGCCACCCGCACCAAAGATACACAAACCAAAACCCACACTGGGTAAGCCATCCACAGCCATGGAAGCCACCTCAGAGACAGGGAAGATTTCCTCAAAGAGGAAACTACCACCAGGCTCAAGAGCAAGCCAGAGGAAGGCAGTGGCAAGAAGGAGAGTACGGCAGATGGGGATGGAATTAATTGTATCTGAAGTGCCCATGACCAGAACCCAGCTCTCAGTTCTTAGTAAGGGAAGATCCTTCGTGCCTGGGCCTCTCCCAAAAAAAGCCCTCCTGGAAAACCTAGGGGAATCAATGACTAGACTAAAAGAGCAAATAAACAAAAGATTTGCTGATTCCCTCTTACCAGGGCAGGACAATGGAGAATCTCTCAACAAAAAGAAGAGAAACATGCCCAAACAACTCCCAATGAAACAGAGAGTGAGCATTCCTCCTAAAAAACTTCCAAGTTTAGAAACAATGGTTCATTGTGAAACCATGGATGTAGGAGAAAATATTTTAAAAGGCTGCCATTCAAACATGACTAAACAAGAAAGAAAAGCTCTTAATGATCTGGCTCAAAACCCAGACATAGTCATTAAAAAAGCAGACAAAGATGGAGCTTTAGTGGTTCTGAAGAAAGAAAGCTATATAGCAATGGGCGAAGCACATCTATCAGATACCGAAACATACATCCCTTTAGATGATCCAGATGTAGCCCTACAAACCGTAAAACGAGAAAGCAAGATCCTAGTAAACCGTTTTTTCAATTTAGATTGCTCAGGGAAAAATGGAGAAAACAGAAGAAGTTTTCTGGCAGGTCAAAGAGACGCATTACTAGAACACGAGCCTATAATCCCACACTGGTATATACTACCCAAAACCCATAAGAAAAAAGACCCAGATACAGGCTTATGGCCAGGCAGACCAGTGCTAAGTGGATGTAATGCCCCTACAAGACCAGTAGACAGACTGCTAACAACATATCTCACTCCTTTGCTGGATCTCTTACCTGAGAGATTGCAAGATACCACAGCCTTTCTAAAGAAAATAACCACACTACCAAGATTTCCTACAGGCTCTATTATCTTCTCTTTTGATATAGTGTCACTGTACCCCTCCATCCCACAGGAGGAAGCATCCTGGATTGTGGCAAATTTCTATGAAAGGAATTTTGCATTTGTCAAGGAGAGACTAAAAGCAGAATATAATATAATAGCCCCTCCTCCCTATTTGATAAAAGAAGGAATAGATCATGTCTTACAAGGCACACTACTAAGGTTCAATAACCACTTCTATAACCAAGGCAAAGGAACAGCAATTGGAGCTTCAGTCTCAGTAGCCATAGCTGAAATCTTTGTACATGCTAGCATAGAAGGAAAAAGACAAAAACTAGAAAAACAGCCAGAAATTTTCTATAGATATATTGACGATATCTTTGGAATTTTTACTGGCACAGAGGCAGAACTCTTGGAATACCACCAAGAACTCAATAAGATACACCCAGATCTGAAATTTACAGTGGAATATAGTAAAAAGGAATTGCCTTCCTAGACACTATGGTGTATCTGGATGCAGAAGGTAAAGTGCAAACCTCGGTGTACCATAAACCATCAAACACACACCAGTATCTGCACTTTCAATCATGTCATCCTCCAAGCCTCAAGAGATCCTTACCCTACTCTCAGGCACTAAGGATCAGTAGAATAGTAAGTGAGCCACATAAGCTAGAGGAAGCTTTAAAAGACATGGTAAACTTCTTCACAAAAAGAGGGTATTGCAAAAGAACACTGGGATCTGCATTAAATAGAATAAGAGAGGTCAACAGGGAAACCCTCTTAGAAAGAAAAATAAGAGCAGAACAAAATCGCATAATCTTCCCCATGCTATACTCCCCATCCTTAGAAAGAGTCCTAAACCACTCTTTAAAAGAAATATGGGAGTGGGTAGTAGAAAATTCTAAAGAAACCCCATGGGAAAAGAAGTTCTTGACTTCACACCCCATGATAGCCTGGAGAAAAGGAAAGACTATAGCTGACCAGCTAGTCAGAGCAGAATTCCCCAGACCCCTCAAAGATATTCAAAATAACAATAAACAATAAAGAAAAGTTTATAAAAAAACACTATGAAAGGAATAAACAGATGAATATGCCTTCTCAAAAAAAATGGCATAAAATAAAGAAATACATAAACATGAAAGAATACGAATAGATAAAGACTATAGATCAGAAGTGTGTAGATATATATGTGCATACAGACCACTGTAATATATATACACACAGAAGATAGACTGTGAACTAAAGGAAAATAATCAGAGATAACAAAGGAAAAAGATATAACAGATACAAAGAAAAAGAAAAAGTAAAAAGGATTTTACAACCTTTTCCCCACCTCCATTTGTCTCCTTCCCTTTGAAATATAGCAGGAGACAGACCAAATTTAAGTTTCAATAGAAAGAAACAAAAGTTCTACCGATAATACTTTTGGTAAATAGATAAAGTAAATAGACAGTAAAAGTACCAAGAAGTAAGGTAGAGAGGAGGATGAACCAAGGTGACCGCCCAGACAGAGGGCAACAAAGGAACTGGGGAACATGGCTATCCTCACCCAGAGCGCAGAAATCTTATGTAGATTTTTCAAAAATACATATGATATCTAGGCGTTCCTAAGCCTAAAGACTTTATTTTTATTTTTATTAACTAGAGATATTGGTTTTAAAATCTCCAAAGAATAGAAAAAACAGTCCATAAGCTCTGGAAAGGATTTACAGCCATTGGTCCTCACCGTTAATCGACCGATATAGTTCGATGTGTTTACAGTCGGACACCCACAAACCTCTCAAAGGAGGAAGTCTCTGATGTTCTATTTTTTCTTTTTCAAAAGCTTATGTGTTCTTACATCATAGATACTGACAAACACAGCAAGGCTAGACCCTTCAGTTTGTTAATAATCGGCATAAAAGGTCTAAGTATTCTTCAGTTTGTTTAGTTACCCCTGCCTTAAAAGTTTTCTTTGGCATTCCGGTAACCTCGCGTTTTTCTATGATGGTAAGTAGTAAGTCTCATCCAAGTCCTCAGTCCTGCGACATTAGTCCCCCCTCCACCTTCTACTAAAACTTTTTATAACTTTTAATTTCTTCCAGGATTCAGGCAGTTGAGACAGGATACTCCAAGTAAGGAACCTAACCCACCCATCCTGACCATTAGTAGCCCTTCAAAGGGTTCCTGCCAGGATCCATCTTTACGTTTTTCTTACGTCATGGAAGAGGATAGGAGACTTCTACTTTCCTTTTTTTGCATAGTCACCACACACCGACGAGAGGAAGTTCCAAGGAGGCAGGCAAGAGACAGGAAGTGGGAGCCCTTCCCCAGGTGCCCCCCCCCCCCCCTCCCCAGCCCCGCCGCGACCGGAAGGACCTCGGAAGTCGGTCACCTTTACCGTGTGACTCCTTTGGAGTCTTCTTTCCCCTGTATATATTGTACCCTGTGGAATAAAGACTTCAGTTAACTTCTCACACAGCACCTGATGAAGCCTCTGGCTGAAAGCGCTAGTGCTTTGAGTTAACTGTTAATTTTAAGGATTTACATGGTTGTTTCTCTCCTCCATCCCTTATATTAACTTATTGTATTGTCTTTGCCCGCCAAGCAAGACATTATTGTACCAAACAAAAGCTCTGAATTTGCACATGACCAGTCCTTGTAAGGACTAATTTGAAATTCGATTTATTACTTGTCTTTGCCCGCCCAGCAAGACATCCATTTTACCAAATAAAAGCTCTGATTTTGCACATGATAAGTCCTTATAAGGACTCTGATAGCAGTCCTTGCCTGACCAACAAGACTGTTATTTTTTGAAACTATATTGTCCTTGCCCGCCCAGCAAGACAAATTTACCAAGTATTGCACATGCCCAGTCCTGTTAGGGATTTGTTTTCTTTATACACAGATACCTATGCACCCTTGTCTTTGCCCGCCCAGCAAGACAGTTGCACATGATCAGTCCTTTTAAGGATTATCTTACAGGAAACAAAGCTGAACAGTTGCACACTTGGTTTTAAAGCAAGTTATACAGTAAGAATATCTTAACTGACCCCTTTTTTCTTATTTTCAGGTGCCTTTGAACTTCTGCTGGAAGATCCAGTGGGGTAGAAAACTGTCCTCGGAGAAATTCCTGTTAGCCTCTGCTGGACAGCACACTCTCTCTCCCCCCTCTGGAATTATAGCAGTTTTCAGTTTTTTGGCACTGATATTTCTTGACTGTGGAAGAGCTTCTCACAGAGTTTTTTGGAATAAGTTTGTACATTGTATAAGGAATTAAACAGAGAGAAATAAGGTGACATATGCATTGTTATTTAATCTGAAAAGAAAGACAAAAACAATATAAAGTGAAAAGACAAATAATCAAAAAGTAACAAAAATGCCGATGACTAGAGCAAACACAAAAAAAGATAATAAAATCAGTAAAGGACCAATAGAAGAAGGCATAATTGATGATATGGTGTCAACCCTGGGAAGCAGTCTAGACCCTGTCTTCCAACAAGCAATAGGCAATACGCAAAGGAACCCACAATTACTAAATAACCCACTAGCCCTGAGAGGAGGATGGAATCACCCTCTAGCATGGGCTAACACAAGCCCAGCAATTCAGGCTTCACCCCTTGCACCCCTACTCCTGGGGGGGGAAGTACAGCTAGGCTTCCCAGAAGACCCATTCATGGATGAAATCCATAACTTGCAAGACCACCCTCCTTTGTCCACTCATGAGGAACAATCAGAAGTGAAAAAAATGACTAAACTATATAATGAAGAATCTGTACAAAAAGCCATCATAAAATACCTAGATAGATGTGAATTAAAAGGAGTTACGGACAGATTTGACCTCCTGGTACAGAACATAGATAACAAAATGAGGGACCTACCACCTAAATGGGTAATAGAAATGGGAGAATTAATCTTGCAAGGGGCAGCAAGAAGATGGCAAGGCCTCATGGCAGCAGCAATCAGGGCCAACACAGTTGAAGTGAGGAGGAGAATAATAAGAGAAAAAAACAGGTTGAAAAAACAGTACCCTCACTCACATAGAAGGATCTGCCATGATGCTCACACTAGAGGTAAACTTGCCGCTAAGAAAATTGATAAGCTGCAACCCCCTAATAGCAAGTTCTACCTATTACAAGAAGGGACCCCCCTCATCCAGTACATGAATGACCAAACAAACATGGAAATGACAGGAGAGGAAAGAGACATGGTCTTGAAATGTATGAGAGATATAGGCATAAACTCTCATCCTGAAGAACCCGAACCCCTACTCGAAGCCAATACAGAGGATGAGCATAACTCTGTGGCTGAAAACAATAATGGTAGAAATGAAATAGATAATGAAGATATGATAGAAAATGAGCAATATCAAGAAATGGCCCTCCCACCTCCACCTTCTAGTAGTCAAACAGAAGGGTATAATGAGGCCCCGGGAGAGGAAGAG
>NW_025918398.1:0-40195 GCF_019202785.1 Penaeus chinensis
AATCTCTCTGGAAGGAGATCCAGCAAGGGAGTGAGGTATGTTGTTAGCAATCTGTCTACTGGTCTCGTAGGGGCATTACATCCACTGAGCACTGGTCTCCCTGGCCATAGGCCTGTATCTGGGTCTTTTTTCTTATGGGTTTTTGGTAAGACATACCAATGTGGGATTATTGGCTCGTGCTCCAGTAGTGCATCTCTTTGACCTGCCAGAAAGCTTCTTTTGTTTCCCCCATCTTTTCCTGAGTTATCCAGGGTATAGAAACGGTTTACTAGGATTTTGCTTTGTCTTTTTATAGCTTGTAGGGCTTCATCTGGATTATTTAATGGGATATATGTCTCAGTATCTGATAAATGTGCTTCACCCATTGCTATATAGCTCTCTTTCTTCAGAACCACTAATGCCCCATCCTTGTCTGCTTTTTTAATGACAAGGTCAGGGTTTTGAGCTAGATCTTTAAGGGCCTCGCTTTCTTTTTTGCTCATATTTGGGAGGCTGCCTTTTAAGATTTGTTCTCCTACTTCCATGGTTTCACAATGGACCATTGTTTCTAAACCTGGGAGTTTTTTGGTAGGAATGCTCACTCTCTGTTTCATTGGGAGTTGCTTGGGCATATTTCTCCTCTTTTTGTTGAGTGATTCCTCATTTTCTTGGCTTGGCAAGAGGGAATCTGCAAATCTTTTGTTTATTTGCTCTTTTAATCTATTCATAGAGCTTCCTAGGTTCTCCAGAAGGGCTTTCTTTGGGGGAGGTCCAGGTACAAAAGATCTTCCCTTGATGAGGACAGAGAGTTGGGTTCTGGTTATGGGTACTTCAGATATTATTAGTTCCATCCCCATCTGCCGTACCCTCCTTCTTGCCACTGCCTTCCTCCTGCTTGCCCTTGGGCCCACTGGTAAATCCCTCTTTGAGGAAATCTTCCATGTCTGGGAGGTGGCCTCCATGATTGGGGGTGGCTTATCCAGTGTGGGTTCTGCTCTTGGAACCTTTCCTGGTGGAAATTTCTGTGGTATTGGACTCTGTTTGGTCTCTTTTCTTGCTCTTGTGGAGCTGCTCTCCAGTTTTGCGGGTGGTTTGGGTTGTGAGTTTGCCACCTTCTCTGGTATGGGGCTTGGGGTTTTCTCTGCTCTTTTGGGTAATGGGTTAGGTGGTTTGGGTTGTGAGCTTGCCACCTTCTCTGGTATGTGGCTTGGGGTTTTCTCTGTTCTTTTGGGTAATGGGTTAGGTGGGCTTTTTCCCTGTGGGTGGGTACCCGTGTGGGTGGGTGCTGTCTGGCACTTCTTTGTTCTTTCTGGGCTGTTGTTCCACCTATATTGGCCCCTTTGGTGTTCTGTGGTATTGCATTTTTTGTTTTTTTCTGTTTCTGTCCGTTTTTTGGTTTCTTATTATTCCTCTTTTCCTCCTCTGTTTTCCTCTTAGCATATCTTTTCAGAGACAACCATGTCTCAGTATTTCCCTTATTCTTTTGTGTTTGTGGTGCCTCTTCATTCTCATTGCTTTGCTCGGCTTTGTCTTTATTTCCTTCCATATTATTTTTGGTAGTATCTTTTTCTGTGATTTTATCATTGAGATTAGCAATGACCTTTTCCAGCTGGCCTATTGCTCCTACTACCTTTTCTAGGAGCTTATTACAAGCTTCCTCCCTTTCCTTTAGCCCTGAAGGGCAGGGAGGGGAAGGTGGAGATGGCAGGAATAATTCTAGGGTGCCTGGGCTCCTTATGGTGTTGTTCATTGGGAGAGAGATCTGTGTATAGTCTTCCCCTCTTGGGGGTAAGTCTATATGATTATCTCTTTCCTCCGAGGCTCCATTTTCTGCTTGAGGTGTCTCCTCTGTTTCATTGCTAAGGGGTGGAGGTAGGAGGCATGCTTCATTATTTTCATTTTCATTCTCATGCTCAATTTCTGTTTGATTATGTTCTGTTTCTTTGTTTTGTTCTCTTTGTTCTTTCTCATTTTCTTGTTCTCTATCTATCTGGCCTGGTTCTATATCTTCATTTTCTGTTTCTGTCTGACCACTTTCTAGGGGTTCGGGTTCCTCTAGAGGAGAGTTTATGCCTATGTCTCTCATGCATTTTAGGACCATTTCTCTCTCTTCCCCTGTCATTTCCATATTTGTCCTTTCTTTCATATATTGTATGAGGGGGGTCCCTTCTTGTAATAGATAGAATTTGCTTCTAGGGGGTTGCAACTTGTCAATTTTTTTGGCTGCAAGCTTGGCTCTAGTATAAGCATCATGGCAGATTCTTCTGTAGGAGTGAGGGTATTTACTTTTCAGTCTATTTTTCTCATCTATTATTCCCCTCCTCACTTCTACTGTGCTTGCTCTAATTGCCGCTGCCATTAAGCCTTGCCATCTTCTTGCTGCCCCTTGCAAGATCAACTCTCCCATTTCTATTACCCACATGGGTGGTAGGTCCCTCATCCTACTATCTATGTTTTGTAACATAAGCTCAAATCTGTCTGTTACTCCTTTCAATTCACATCTGTCTAGGTATTTTACTATGGCTTGCTGTACTGTTTCCTCTTTGTATAGTTTTGCCAAGTTTGTTACCTCTATCTGTTCATTTTGTGTAGATACGGGAGGGTGGTCCTGTAAATTATGGATCTCATCTTTGAAAGGGTCTTCTGGGAAGCCTAGCTGTACTTCTCCTCCTAGTAATAGGGGTGCCAAGGGGGATGCTTGGACTGCTGGGCTTGTGTTTGCCCAAGCCAGTGGGTGATTCCAGCCTCCTCTCAAGGCTAAGGGGTTGTTCATCAGGTGTTTGTTTATGTTTGTTTCCCCTATTGCTTGTTGGAGGACAGACTCTAAGCTGCCTCCCAGGGTTGAGACCATTTCATCTATAATACCTTCTTCTACTGGTCCTTTTTTCATTATTTTGGTGTTTGCTCGTGTCATAGGCATCTTACAATGAATCTCTTTAGGTTCTCAGTCTTTCTTTTTCAGGTCAATTTAAATTGCATAAGTCACCTTGTTTCTCTCTTTATTCCTTTACCAAATATGTTACAAGCTCTGTGGTTATTATACAATCTGAAATATCTGTGCCATAGAATTAACAACTGCTGGTTTTCCAGAGGAGTGTGTATGCAGTCCACCCAAGGCTGGAGGAAGGAACTCTGAGGACAGACTGACACTCTTCAGGATTCTTCAGCAGGAGTCTATGGGTTTCTGGAAAAATACAGAGGAAAAATCAGATAATGTATTCACACTGTATATATTAATTCTTAAAAAAGGGGCTTTTTTGTGTAACTGGTCAGCTTTGTTTCCTGTACTTCATAGAATCCTTAAAAGGACTGTTCATGTGCTACTCTAGTCTTGCTGGGCTGGCAAAGACTATGGTTGTGACACGAGTCCTTAATAAGGTTAAATCATGTGAAACACAAGGCAAACAAACTGTCTTGCTGGGCAGGCAAAGACTGTCTTGCTGGGCAGGCAAAGACTGGTATCAAATTCTCAAATCCTGAGTCTTGCTGGGCAGGCAAAGACTGGTATCAGATTCTCAAATCACAAAGTCTTGCAGGGCAGGCAAAGACTAGTACACAATCGGTCTTTCAGAATCAGTCTTGCTGGTCAGGCAGAGACTGGTATCAAATTCGTATTTTTTATATATATTAAAAGAGTCCTTACTAGGACTAGTCATTTGCAAATACAGGGCTTTTTTGTTTGGTAAGTATATGTCTTGCTTGGCGGGCAAAGACGATATATGATAAGTTAATTATAGGAATGGAGGAGAGAAACAACCATGTAATCCTTAAAATTAACAGTTAACTCAAAGCACTAGCGCTTTCAGCCAGAGGCTTCATCAGGTGCTGTGTGAGAGGTTAACTGAAGTCTTTATTCCAAAAGGTACAATATATACAAGGGAAAGAAGACTCCAAAGGAGTCACACGGTATAGGTGACCGACTTCCGAGGTCCTTCCGGCGGGGCTGGGGCGGGGGAGGGGGTGGGGGCGCCTGGGGAGGGGCTCCCACTTCCTGTGTCTTGCCTGCCTCCTTGGAACTTCCTCTCGTCGGTGTGTGGTGACTATGCAAAAAAGCAAAAAGTTAAGTAGAAGTCTCTTCACCTCTTCCATGACAAAAGGAAATCAAAAAGATGGATCCTGGCAGGAACCCTTTGTAGGGCTACTAATGGTCAGGATGAGTGGGTTAGGTTCCTTACTTGGAGTATCCTGTCTCAACTGCCTGGATCCTGGAAGAAATGCAAAATTAAAAAAACAAAAAGTTTTAGTAGAAGGTGGAGAGGAGGGTTATGTCGTAGGACTGAGGACTTGGAAGAGACTTACTACTTACCATCATAGAAAACCGCGAAGGTACCGGAATGCCAGAGAAAACTAGAAGGCAGGGGTAACTAAACAAACTGAAAAAATACTTGAACCTTTTATGCCGTTTTTTACCAGACTGAAAGGTCTAGCCTTGCTGTGTTTGTCAGTATCTATGATGTCAAAACACATAAACTTTGAAAAAGAAAAAGAAACCTCAGAGACTTCTTCTTTGGAAAGGTTTATGGGTGTCAGATGTTGGAAACATCGAACTATATCGGTAGAGTATCGGTGAGGACCGATGGGTGGGAAGCCTTTTCAGAGCTTATGGATAGTTATTTCTATTAATTGGAGATTTTAAAACCATTATCTCTAGTCAAAAGAAATAAAACTAAAGTCCTTAGGCTTTGGAAATCCTAGATATCATATGTATCTTTGAAAAATCTACATAGGATATGTGCGCTCTGAATGCGGGTGGCCATGTTCCCCAGTCCCTTTGCTGTCCTCTGCCTGGGCGGTCACTTCGGGTCAGCCTTCTCTCTACTTTACTTCTTGGTACTTTTACTGTTATTTTATCTTTTTACCAAAAGTATTTGAAGTTAAACTCTTGTTTATTTCTGTTGAAACTTAACTTTGTCTATCTCTTCTTGAAATAGAACCGAAAGGAGAAATTTTGAGGTGGGGAGAAGATTGTATCCTTTTCTTTTCTTTTTCTTTGCCAGTTTTTTTTATTTTTTTATTTATATCATTTATATTTGGAGTATTTCATGAGAACCTCTTGTTTTTTCTTTTTGAAACTTAAATTTTGTCAATCTCCTCCTCCATTTCAACTGTAAGGGGACATTCCAAGGTGGGGAAAAGGTTGTGATCTCCTTTTTACTTTTTCTCTCTCTTTGTATTTGTTGTATCCCTTTCTTTTGTTATCTCTGATTCTTTTCTTTTATTCACAGTCTATTGTTCTTTGTGAATATATTCCAGATATCTGTATATACATATGTCTCTGCATACCATTTATCTATTGTTTTTGTTTATCTTGTCATATCCTTTCATGTTTATGTATTTTTTTGCTTTATGCCATTTTTTAATAAAAGTTGTTCATCTGCTTTTTCCTGTATCATAGTGTCTTTTTGTAAGCTTTTCTTTATTGCTTATTGATATTTTGAATATCTTTGAGGGGTCTGGGGAATTCTGCTCTGACTAGCTGGTCAGCTATAGTCTTTCCTTTTCTCCAGGCTATCATGGGATGTGAAGCCAAGAACTTCTTTTCCCATGGGGTTTCTTTAGAATTTTCAACTACCCACTCCCATATTTCTTTTAAAGAGTGGTTTAGGACTCTTTCTAAGGATGGGGAGTATAGCATGGGGAAGATTATGCGTTTTTGTTCTTCCCTTATTTTTCTTTCTAAGAGGGTTTCCCTGTTGACCTCTCTTATTCTTTTTTGTGCAGATCCCAATGTTCTTTTGCAATATCCTCTTTTTGTGAAGAAGTTTACCATGTCTTTTAAAGCTTCCTCTAGCTTATGTGGCTCACTTACTATTCTTTTGATTCTTAATGCCTGAGAATAGGGTAAGGATCTCTTGAGGCTTGGAGGATGACATGATTGGAAGTGCAGATACTGGTGTGTGTTTGATGGTTTATGGTACACCGAGGTTTGCACTTTTCCTTCTGTATCCAGGTACACCATAGTATCTAGGAAGGGCAACTCCTTTTTACTATATTCCACTGTAAATTTCAGGTCTGGGTGTATCTTATTGAGCTCTTGGTGGTATTCCAAGAGTTCTGCCTCTGTGCCCGTGAAGATTCCAAAGATATCATCAATGTATCTATAGAAAATCACTGGCTGTTTTATCAATTTCTGTCTTTTCCCTTCTATGCTAGCATGTACAAAGATTTCAGCTATGGCTACTGAGACTGAAGCTCCAATTGCTGTTCCTTTGCCCTGGTTATAGAATTGGTTGTTAAATCTTAGCAGTGTGCCTTGTAAGACATGATCTATACCTTCTTTTATTAGGTACGGAGGTGGGGCTATGATATTATAGTCTGTTCTTAGTCTCTCCTTGACATATGCAAAATTCTTTTCATAGAAATTTGCCACAATCCAGGCTGCTTCCTCCTGTGGGATGGAGGGATACAGTGACACTATATCAAATGAGAAGATAATAGAGCCTGTTGGGAACCTTGGTAATGTGGCTATTTTCTTCAGAAAAGCTGTGGTATCTTGCAATCTCTCTGGAAGGAGATCCAGCAAGGGAGTGAGGTATGTTGTTAGCAATCTGTCTACTGGTCTCGTAGGGGCATTACATCCACTGAGCACTGGTCTCCCTGGCCATAGGCCTGTATCTGGGTCTTTTTTCTTATGGGTTTTTGGTAAGACATACCAATGTGGGATTATTGGCTCGTGCTCCAGTAGTGCATCTCTTTGACCTGCCAGAAAGCTTCTTTTGTTTCCCCCATCTTTTCCTGAGTTATCCAGGGTATAGAAACGGTTTACTAGGATTTTGCTTTGTCTTTTTATAGCTTGTAGGGCTTCATCTGGATTATTTAATGGGATATATGTCTCAGTATCTGATAAATGTGCTTCACCCATTGCTATATAGCTCTCTTTCTTCAGAACCACTAATGCCCCATCCTTGTCTGCTTTTTTAATGACAAGGTCAGGGTTTTGAGCTAGATCTTTAAGGGCCTCGCTTTCTTTTTTGCTCATATTTGGGAGGCTGCCTTTTAAGATTTGTTCTCCTACTTCCATGGTTTCACAATGGACCATTGTTTCTAAACCTGGGAGTTTTTTGGTAGGAATGCTCACTCTCTGTTTCATTGGGAGTTGCTTGGGCATATTTCTCCTCTTTTTGTTGAGTGATTCCTCATTTTCTTGGCTTGGCAAGAGGGAATCTGCAAATCTTTTGTTTATTTGCTCTTTTAATCTATTCATAGAGCTTCCTAGGTTCTCCAGAAGGGCTTTCTTTGGGGGAGGTCCAGGTACAAAAGATCTTCCCTTGATGAGGACAGAGAGTTGGGTTCTGGTTATGGGTACTTCAGATATTATTAGTTCCATCCCCATCTGCCGTACCCTCCTTCTTGCCACTGCCTTCCTCCTGCTTGCCCTTGGGCCCACTGGTAAATCCCTCTTTGAGGAAATCTTCCATGTCTGGGAGGTGGCCTCCATGATTGGGGGTGGCTTATCCAGTGTGGGTTCTGCTCTTGGAACCTTTCCTGGTGGAAATTTCTGTGGTATTGGACTCTGTTTGGTCTCTTTTCTTGCTCTTGTGGAGCTGCTCTCCAGTTTTGCGGGTGGTTTGGGTTGTGAGTTTGCCACCTTCTCTGGTATGGGGCTTGGGGTTTTCTCTGCTCTTTTGGGTAATGGGTTAGGTGGTTTGGGTTGTGAGCTTGCCACCTTCTCTGGTATGTGGCTTGGGGTTTTCTCTGTTCTTTTGGGTAATGGGTTAGGTGGGCTTTTTCCCTGTGGGTGGGTACCCGTGTGGGTGGGTGCTGTCTGGCACTTCTTTGTTCTTTCTGGGCTGTTGTTCCACCTATATTGGCCCCTTTGGTGTTCTGTGGTATTGCATTTTTTGTTTTTTTCTGTTTCTGTCCGTTTTTTGGTTTCTTATTATTCCTCTTTTCCTCCTCTGTTTTCCTCTTAGCATATCTTTTCAGAGACAACCATGTCTCAGTATTTCCCTTATTCTTTTGTGTTTGTGGTGCCTCTTCATTCTCATTGCTTTGCTCGGCTTTGTCTTTATTTCCTTCCATATTATTTTTGGTAGTATCTTTTTCTGTGATTTTATCATTGAGATTAGCAATGACCTTTTCCAGCTGGCCTATTGCTCCTACTACCTTTTCTAGGAGCTTATTACAAGCTTCCTCCCTTTCCTTTAGCCCTGAAGGGCAGGGAGGGGAAGGTGGAGATGGCAGGAATAATTCTAGGGTGCCTGGGCTCCTTATGGTGTTGTTCATTGGGAGAGAGATCTGTGTATAGTCTTCCCCTCTTGGGGGTAAGTCTATATGATTATCTCTTTCCTCCGAGGCTCCATTTTCTGCTTGAGGTGTCTCCTCTGTTTCATTGCTAAGGGGTGGAGGTAGGAGGCATGCTTCATTATTTTCATTTTCATTCTCATGCTCAATTTCTGTTTGATTATGTTCTGTTTCTTTGTTTTGTTCTCTTTGTTCTTTCTCATTTTCTTGTTCTCTATCTATCTGGCCTGGTTCTATATCTTCATTTTCTGTTTCTGTCTGACCACTTTCTAGGGGTTCGGGTTCCTCTAGAGGAGAGTTTATGCCTATGTCTCTCATGCATTTTAGGACCATTTCTCTCTCTTCCCCTGTCATTTCCATATTTGTCCTTTCTTTCATATATTGTATGAGGGGAGTCCCTTCTTGTAATAGATAGAATTTGCTTCTAGGGGGTTGCAACTTGTCAATTTTTTTGGCTGCAAGCTTGGCTCTAGTATAAGCATCATGGCAGATTCTTCTGTAGGAGTGAGGGTATTTACTTTTCAGTCTATTTTTCTCATCTATTATTCCCCTCCTCACTTCTACTGTGCTTGCTCTAATTGCCGCTGCCATTAAGCCTTGCCATCTTCTTGCTGCCCCTTGCAAGATCAACTCTCCCATTTCTATTACCCACATGGGTGGTAGGTCCCTCATCCTACTATCTATGTTTTGTAACATAAGCTCAAATCTGTCTGTTACTCCTTTCAATTCACATCTGTCTAGGTATTTTACTATGGCTTGCTGTACTGTTTCCTCTTTGTATAGTTTTGCCAAGTTTGTTACCTCTATCTGTTCATTTTGTGTAGATACGGGAGGGTGGTCCTGTAAATTATGGATCTCATCTTTGAAAGGGTCTTCTGGGAAGCCTAGCTGTACTTCTCCTCCTAGTAATAGGGGTGCCAAGGGGGATGCTTGGACTGCTGGGCTTGTGTTTGCCCAAGCCAGTGGGTGATTCCAGCCTCCTCTCAAGGCTAAGGGGTTGTTCATCAGGTGTTTGTTTATGTTTGTTTCCCCTATTGCTTGTTGGAGGACAGACTCTAAGCTGCCTCCCAGGGTTGAGACCATTTCATCTATAATACCTTCTTCTACTGGTCCTTTTTTCATTATTTTGGTGTTTGCTCGTGTCATAGGCATCTTACAATGAATCTCTTTAGGTTCTCAGTCTTTCTTTTTCAGGTCAATTTAAATTGCATAAGTCACCTTGTTTCTCTCTTTATTCCTTTACCAAATATGTTACAAGCTCTGTGGTTATTATACAATCTGAAATATCTGTGCCATAGAATTAACAACTGCTGGTTTTCCAGAGGAGTGTGTATGCAGTCCACCCAAGGCTGGAGGAAGGAACTCTGAGGACAGACTGACACTCTTCAGGATTCTTCAGCAGGAGTCTATGGGTTTCTGGAAAAATACAGAGGAAAAATCAGATAATGTATTCACACTGTATATATTAATTCTTAAAAAAGGGGCTTTTTTGTGTAACTGGTCAGCTTTGTTTCCTGTACTTCATAGAATCCTTAAAAGGACTGTTCATGTGCTACTCTAGTCTTGCTGGGCTGGCAAAGACTATGGTTGTGACACGAGTCCTTAATAAGGTTAAATCATGTGAAACACAAGGCAAACAAACTGTCTTGCTGGGCAGGCAAAGACTGTCTTGCTGGGCAGGCAAAGACTGGTATCAAATTCTCAAATCCTGAGTCTTGCTGGGCAGGCAAAGACTGGTATCAGATTCTCAAATCACAAAGTCTTGCAGGGCAGGCAAAGACTAGTACACAATCGGTCTTTCAGAATCAGTCTTGCTGGTCAGGCAGAGACTGGTATCAAATTCGTATTTTTTATATATATTAAAAGAGTCCTTACTAGGACTAGTCATTTGCAAATACAGGGCTTTTTTGTTTGGTAAGTATATGTCTTGCTTGGCGGGCAAAGACGATATATGATAAGTTAATTATAGGAATGGAGGAGAGAAACAACCATGTAATCCTTAAAATTAACAGTTAACTCAAAGCACTAGCGCTTTCAGCCAGAGGCTTCATCAGGTGCTGTGTGAGAGGTTAACTGAAGTCTTTATTCCAAAAGGTACAATATATACAAGGGAAAGAAGACTCCAAAGGAGTCACACGGTATAGGTGACCGACTTCCGAGGTCCTTCCGGCGGGGCTGGGGCGGGGGAGGGGGTGGGGGCGCCTGGGGAGGGGCTCCCACTTCCTGTGTCTTGCCTGCCTCCTTGGAACTTCCTCTCGTCGGTGTGTGGTGACTATGCAAAAAAGCAAAAAGTTAAGTAGAAGTCTCTTCACCTCTTCCATGACAAAAGGAAATCAAAAAGATGGATCCTGGCAGGAACCCTTTGTAGGGCTACTAATGGTCAGGATGAGTGGGTTAGGTTCCTTACTTGGAGTATCCTGTCTCAACTGCCTGGATCCTGGAAGAAATGCAAAATTAAAAAAACAAAAAGTTTTAGTAGAAGGTGGAGAGGAGGGTTATGTCGTAGGACTGAGGACTTGGAAGAGACTTACTACTTACCATCATAGAAAACCGCGAAGGTACCGGAATGCCAGAGAAAACTAGAAGGCAGGGGTAACTAAACAAACTGAAAAAATACTTGAACCTTTTATGCCGTTTTTTACCAGACTGAAAGGTCTAGCCTTGCTGTGTTTGTCAGTATCTATGATGTCAAAACACATAAACTTTGAAAAAGAAAAAGAAACCTCAGAGACTTCTTCTTTGGAAAGGTTTATGGGTGTCAGATGGTGGAAACATCGAACTATATCGGTAGAGTATCGGTGAGGACCGATGGGTGGGAAGCCTTTTCAGAGCTTATGGATAGTTATTTCTATTAATTGGAGATTTTAAAACCATTATCTCTAGTCAAAAGAAATAAAACTAAAGTCCTTAGGCTTTGGAAATCCTAGATATCATATGTATCTTTGAAAAATCTACATAGGATATGTGCGCTCTGAATGCGGGTGGCCATGTTCCCCAGTCCCTTTGCTGTCCTCTGCCTGGGCGGTCACTTCGGGTCAGCCTTCTCTCTACTTTACTTCTTGGTACTTTTACTGTTATTTTATCTTTTTACCAAAAGTATTTGAAGTTAAACTCTTGTTTATTTCTGTTGAAACTTAACTTTGTCTATCTCTTCTTGAAATAGAACCGAAAGGAGAAATTTTGAGGTGGGGAGAAGATTGTATCCTTTTCTTTTCTTTTTCTTTGCCAGTTTTTTTTATTTTTTTATTTATATCATTTATATTTGGAGTATTTCATGAGAACCTCTTGTTTTTTCTTTTTGAAACTTAAATTTTGTCAATCTCCTCCTCCATTTCAACTGTAAGGGGACATTCCAAGGTGGGGAAAAGGTTGTGATCTCCTTTTTACTTTTTCTCTCTCTTTGTATTTGTTGTATCCCTTTCTTTTGTTATCTCTGATTCTTTTCTTTTATTCACAGTCTATTGTTCTTTGTGAATATATTCCAGATATCTGTATATACATATGTCTCTGCATACCATTTATCTATTGTTTTTGTTTATCTTGTCATATCCTTTCATGTTTATGTATTTTTTTGCTTTATGCCATTTTTTAATAAAAGTTGTTCATCTGCTTTTTCCTGTATCATAGTGTCTTTTTGTAAGCTTTTCTTTATTGCTTATTGATATTTTGAATATCTTTGAGGGGTCTGGGGAATTCTGCTCTGACTAGCTGGTCAGCTATAGTCTTTCCTTTTCTCCAGGCTATCATGGGATGTGAAGCCAAGAACTTCTTTTCCCATGGGGTTTCTTTAGAATTTTCAACTACCCACTCCCATATTTCTTTTAAAGAGTGGTTTAGGACTCTTTCTAAGGATGGGGAGTATAGCATGGGGAAGATTATGCGTTTTTGTTCTTCCCTTATTTTTCTTTCTAAGAGGGTTTCCCTGTTGACCTCTCTTATTCTTTTTTGTGCAGATCCCAATGTTCTTTTGCAATATCCTCTTTTTGTGAAGAAGTTTACCATGTCTTTTAAAGCTTCCTCTAGCTTATGTGGCTCACTTACTATTCTTTTGATTCTTAATGCCTGAGAATAGGGTAAGGATCTCTTGAGGCTTGGAGGATGACATGATTGGAAGTGCAGATACTGGTGTGTGTTTGATGGTTTATGGTACACCGAGGTTTGCACTTTTCCTTCTGTATCCAGGTACACCATAGTATCTAGGAAGGGCAACTCCTTTTTACTATATTCCACTGTAAATTTCAGGTCTGGGTGTATCTTATTGAGCTCTTGGTGGTATTCCAAGAGTTCTGCCTCTGTGCCCGTGAAGATTCCAAAGATATCATCAATGTATCTATAGAAAATTACTGGCTGTTTTATCAATTTCTGTCTTTTCCCTTCTATGCTAGCATGTACAAAGATTTCAGCTATGGCTACTGAGACTGAAGCTCCAATTGCTGTTCCTTTGCCCTGGTTATAGAATTGGTTGTTAAATCTTAGCAGTGTGCCTTGTAAGACATGATCTATACCTTCTTTTATTAGGTACGGAGGTGGGGCTATGATATTATAGTCTGTTCTTAGTCTCTCCTTGACATATGCAAAATTCTTTTCATAGAAATTTGCCACAATCCAGGCTGCTTCCTCCTGTGGGATGGAGGGATACAGTGACACTATATCAAATGAGAAGATAATAGAGCCTGTTGGGAACCTTGGTAATGTGGCTATTTTCTTCAGAAAAGCTGTGGTATCTTGCAATCTCTCTGGAAGGAGATCCAGCAAGGGAGTGAGGTATGTTGTTAGCAATCTGTCTACTGGTCTCGTAGGGGCATTACATCCACTGAGCACTGGTCTCCCTGGCCATAGGCCTGTATCTGGGTCTTTTTTCTTATGGGTTTTTGGTAAGACATACCAATGTGGGATTATTGGCTCGTGCTCCAGTAGTGCATCTCTTTGACCTGCCAGAAAGCTTCTTTTGTTTCCCCCATCTTTTCCTGAGTTATCCAGGGTATGGAAACGGTTTACTAGGATTTTGCTTTGTCTTTTTATAGCTTGTAGGGCTTCATCTGGATTATTTAATGGGATATATGTCTCAGTATCTGATAAATGTGCTTCACCCATTGCTATATAGCTCTCTTTCTTCAGAACCACTAATGCCCCATCCTTGTCTGCTTTTTTAATGACAAGGTCAGGGTTTTGAGCTAGATCTTTAAGGGCCTCGCTTTCTTTTTTGCTCATATTTGGGAGGCTGCCTTTTAAGATTTGTTCTCCTACTTCCATGGTTTCACAATGGACCATTGTTTCTAAACCTGGGAGTTTTTTGGTAGGAATGCTCACTCTCTGTTTCATTGGGAGTTGCTTGGGCATATTTCTCCTCTTTTTGTTGAGTGATTCCTCATTTTCTTGGCTTGGCAAGAGGGAATCTGCAAATCTTTTGTTTATTTGCTCTTTTAATCTATTCATAGAGCTTCCTAGGTTCTCCAGAAGGGCTTTCTTTGGGGGAGGTCCAGGTACAAAAGATCTTCCCTTGATGAGGACAGAGAGTTGGGTTCTGGTTATGGGTACTTCAGATATTATTAGTTCCATCCCCATCTGCCGTACCCTCCTTCTTGCCACTGCCTTCCTCCTGCTTGCCCTTGGGCCCACTGGTAAATCCCTCTTTGAGGAAATCTTCCATGTCTGGGAGGTGGCCTCCATGATTGGGGGTGGCTTATCCAGTGTGGGTTCTGCTCTTGGAACCTTTCCTGGTGGAAATTTCTGTGGTATTGGACTCTGTTTGGTCTCTTTTCTTGCTCTTGTGGAGCTGCTCTCCAGTTTTGCGGGTGGTTTGGGTTGTGAGTTTGCCACCTTCTCTGGTATGGGGCTTGGGGTTTTCTCTGCTCTTTTGGGTAATGGGTTAGGTGGTTTGGGTTGTGAGCTTGCCACCTTCTCTGGTATGTGGCTTGGGGTTTTCTCTGTTCTTTTGGGAAATGGGTTAGGTGGGCTTTTTCCCTGTGGGTGGGTACCCGTGTGGGTGGGTGCTGTCTGGCACTTCTTTGTTCTTTCTGGGCTGTTGTTCCACCTATATTGGCCCCTTTGGTGTTCTGTGGTATTGCATTTTTTGTTTTTTTCTGTTTCTGTCCGTTTTTTGGTTTCTTATTATTCCTCTTTTCCTCCTCTGTTTTCCTCTTAGCATATCTTTTCAGAGACAACCATGTCTCAGTATTTCCCTTATTCTTTTGTGTTTGTGGTGCCTCTTCATTCTCATTGCTTTGCTCGGCTTTGTCTTTATTTCCTTCCATATTATTTTTGGTAGTATCTTTTTCTGTGATTTTATCATTGAGATTAGCAATGACCTTTTCCAGCTGGCCTATTGCTCCTACTACCTTTTCTAGGAGCTTATTACAAGCTTCCTCCCTTTCCTTTAGCCCTGAAGGGCAGGGAGGGGAAGGTGGAGATGGCAGGAATAATTCTAGGGTGCCTGGGCTCCTTATGGTGTTGTTCATTGGGAGAGAGATCTGTGTATAGTCTTCCCCTCTTGGGGGTAAGTCTATATGATTATCTCTTTCCTCCGAGGCTCCATTTTCTGCTTGAGGTGTCTCCTCTGTTTCATTGCTAAGGGGTGGAGGTAGGAGGCATGCTTCATTATTTTCATTTTCATTCTCATGCTCAATTTCTGTTTGATTATGTTCTGTTTCTTTGTTTTGTTCTCTTTGTTCTTTCTCATTTTCTTGTTCTCTATCTATCTGGCCTGGTTCTATATCTTCATTTTCTGTTTCTGTCTGACCACTTTCTAGGGGTTCGGGTTCCTCTAGAGGAGAGTTTATGCCTATGTCTCTCATGCATTTTAGGACCATTTCTCTCTCTTCCCCTGTCATTTCCATATTTGTCCTTTCTTTCATATATTGTATGAGGGGAGTCCCTTCTTGTAATAGATAGAATTTGCTTCTAGGGGGTTGCAACTTGTCAATTTTTTTGGCTGCAAGCTTGGCTCTAGTATAAGCATCATGGCAGATTCTTCTGTAGGAGTGAGGGTATTTACTTTTCAGTCTATTTTTCTCATCTATTATTCCCCTCCTCACTTCTACTGTGCTTGCTCTAATTGCCGCTGCCATTAAGCCTTGCCATCTTCTTGCTGCCCCTTGCAAGATCAACTCTCCCATTTCTATTACCCACATGGGTGGTAGGTCCCTCATCCTACTATCTATGTTTTGTAACATAAGCTCAAATCTGTCTGTTACTCCTTTCAATTCACATCTGTCTAGGTATTTTACTATGGCTTGCTGTACTGTTTCCTCTTTGTATAGTTTTGCCAAGTTTGTTACCTCTATCTGTTCATTTTGTGTAGATACGGGAGGGTGGTCCTGTAAATTATGGATCTCATCTTTGAAAGGGTCTTCTGGGAAGCCTAGCTGTACTTCTCCTCCTAGTAATAGGGGTGCCAAGGGGGATGCTTGGACTGCTGGGCTTGTGTTTGCCCAAGCCAGTGGGTGATTCCAGCCTCCTCTCAAGGCTAAGGGGTTGTTCATCAGGTGTTTGTTTATGTTTGTTTCCCCTATTGCTTGTTGGAGGACAGACTCTAAGCTGCCTCCCAGGGTTGAGACCATTTCATCTATAATACCTTCTTCTACTGGTCCTTTTTTCATTATTTTGGTGTTTGCTCGTGTCATAGGCATCTTACAATGAATCTCTTTAGGTTCTCAGTCTTTCTTTTTCAGGTCAATTTAAATTGCATAAGTCACCTTGTTTCTCTCTTTATTCCTTTACCAAATATGTTACAAGCTCTGTGGTTATTATACAATCTGAAATATCTGTGCCATAGAATTAACAACTGCTGGTTTTCCAGAGGAGTGTGTATGCAGTCCACCCAAGGCTGGAGGAAGGAACTCTGAGGACAGACTGACACTCTTCAGGATTCTTCAGCAGGAGTCTATGGGTTTCTGGAAAAATACAGAGGAAAAATCAGATAATGTATTCACACTGTATATATTAATTCTTAAAAAAGGGGCTTTTTTGTGTAACTGGTCAGCTTTGTTTCCTGTACTTCATAGAATCCTTAAAAGGACTGTTCATGTGCTACTCTAGTCTTGCTGGGCTGGCAAAGACTATGGTTGTGACACGAGTCCTTAATAAGGTTAAATCATGTGAAACACAAGGCAAACAAACTGTCTTGCTGGGCAGGCAAAGACTGTCTTGCTGGGCAGGCAAAGACTGGTATCAAATTCTCAAATCCTGAGTCTTGCTGGGCAGGCAAAGACTGGTATCAGATTCTCAAATCACAAAGTCTTGCAGGGCAGGCAAAGACTAGTACACAATCGGTCTTTCAGAATCAGTCTTGCTGGTCAGGCAGAGACTGGTATCAAATTCGTATTTTTTATATATATTAAAAGAGTCCTTACTAGGACTAGTCATTTGCAAATACAGGGCTTTTTTGTTTGGTAAGTATATGTCTTGCTTGGCGGGCAAAGACGATATATGATAAGTTAATTATAGGAATGGAGGAGAGAAACAACCATGTAATCCTTAAAATTAACAGTTAACTCAAAGCACTAGCGCTTTCAGCCAGAGGCTTCATCAGGTGCTGTGTGAGAGGTTAACTGAAGTCTTTATTCCAAAAGGTACAATATATACAAGGGAAAGAAGACTCCAAAGGAGTCACACGGTATAGGTGACCGACTTCCGAGGTCCTTCCGGCGGGGCTGGGGCGGGGGAGGGGGTGGGGGCGCCTGGGGAGGGGCTCCCACTTCCTGTGTCTTGCCTGCCTCCTTGGAACTTCCTCTCGTCGGTGTGTGGTGACTATGCAAAAAAGCAAAAAGTTAAGTAGAAGTCTCTTCACCTCTTCCATGACAAAAGGAAATCAAAAAGATGGATCCTGGCAGGAACCCTTTGTAGGGCTACTAATGGTCAGGATGAGTGGGTTAGGTTCCTTACTTGGAGTATCCTGTCTCAACTGCCTGGATCCTGGAAGAAATGCAAAATTAAAAAAACAAAAAGTTTTAGTAGAAGGTGGAGAGGAGGGTTATGTCGTAGGACTGAGGACTTGGAAGAGACTTACTACTTACCATCATAGAAAACCGCGAAGGTACCGGAATGCCAGAGAAAACTAGAAGGCAGGGGTAACTAAACAAACTGAAAAAATACTTGAACCTTTTATGCCGTTTTTTACCAGACTGAAAGGTCTAGCCTTGCTGTGTTTGTCAGTATCTATGATGTCAAAACACATAAACTTTGAAAAAGAAAAAGAAACCTCAGAGACTTCTTCTTTGGAAAGGTTTATGGGTGTCAGATGGTGGAAACATCGAACTATATCGGTAGAGTATCGGTGAGGACCGATGGGTGGGAAGCCTTTTCAGAGCTTATGGATAGTTATTTCTATTAATTGGAGATTTTAAAACCATTATCTCTAGTCAAAAGAAATAAAACTAAAGTCCTTAGGCTTTGGAAATCCTAGATATCATATGTATCTTTGAAAAATCTACATAGGATATGTGCGCTCTGAATGCGGGTGGCCATGTTCCCCAGTCCCTTTGCTGTCCTCTGCCTGGGCGGTCACTTCGGGTCAGCCTTCTCTCTACTTTACTTCTTGGTACTTTTACTGTTATTTTATCTTTTTACCAAAAGTATTTGAAGTTAAACTCTTGTTTATTTCTGTTGAAACTTAACTTTGTCTATCTCTTCTTGAAATAGAACCGAAAGGAGAAATTTTGAGGTGGGGAGAAGATTGTATCCTTTTCTTTTCTTTTTCTTTGCCAGTTTTTTTTATTTTTTTATTTATATCATTTATATTTGGAGTATTTCATGAGAACCTCTTGTTTTTTCTTTTTGAAACTTAAATTTTGTCAATCTCCTCCTCCATTTCAACTGTAAGGGGACATTCCAAGGTGGGGAAAAGGTTGTGATCTCCTTTTTACTTTTTCTCTCTCTTTGTATTTGTTGTATCCCTTTCTTTTGTTATCTCTGATTCTTTTCTTTTATTCACAGTCTATTGTTCTTTGTGAATATATTCCAGATATCTGTATATACATATGTCTCTGCATACCATTTATCTATTGTTTTTGTTTATCTTGTCATATCCTTTCATGTTTATGTATTTTTTTGCTTTATGCCATTTTTTAATAAAAGTTGTTCATCTGCTTTTTCCTGTATCATAGTGTCTTTTTGTAAGCTTTTCTTTATTGCTTATTGATATTTTGAATATCTTTGAGGGGTCTGGGGAATTCTGCTCTGACTAGCTGGTCAGCTATAGTCTTTCCTTTTCTCCAGGCTATCATGGGATGTGAAGCCAAGAACTTCTTTTCCCATGGGGTTTCTTTAGAATTTTCAACTACCCACTCCCATATTTCTTTTAAAGAGTGGTTTAGGACTCTTTCTAAGGATGGGGAGTATAGCATGGGGAAGATTATGCGTTTTTGTTCTTCCCTTATTTTTCTTTCTAAGAGGGTTTCCCTGTTGACCTCTCTTATTCTTTTTTGTGCAGATCCCAATGTTCTTTTGCAATATCCTCTTTTTGTGAAGAAGTTTACCATGTCTTTTAAAGCTTCCTCTAGCTTATGTGGCTCACTTACTATTCTTTTGATTCTTAATGCCTGAGAATAGGGTAAGGATCTCTTGAGGCTTGGAGGATGACATGATTGGAAGTGCAGATACTGGTGTGTGTTTGATGGTTTATGGTACACCGAGGTTTGCACTTTTCCTTCTGTATCCAGGTACACCATAGTATCTAGGAAGGGCAACTCCTTTTTACTATATTCCACTGTAAATTTCAGGTCTGGGTGTATCTTATTGAGCTCTTGGTGGTATTCCAAGAGTTCTGCCTCTGTGCCCGTGAAGATTCCAAAGATATCATCAATGTATCTATAGAAAATCACTGGCTGTTTTATCAATTTCTGTCTTTTCCCTTCTATGCTAGCATGTACAAAGATTTCAGCTATGGCTACTGAGACTGAAGCTCCAATTGCTGTTCCTTTGCCCTGGTTATAGAATTGGTTGTTAAATCTTAGCAGTGTGCCTTGTAAGACATGATCTATACCTTCTTTTATTAGGTACGGAGGTGGGGCTATGATATTATAGTCTGTTCTTAGTCTCTCCTTGACATATGCAAAATTCTTTTCATAGAAATTTGCCACAATCCAGGCTGCTTCCTCCTGTGGGATGGAGGGATACAGTGACACTATATCAAATGAGAAGATAATAGAGCCTGTTGGGAACCTTGGTAATGTGGCTATTTTCTTCAGAAAAGCTGTGGTATCTTGCAATCTCTCTGGAAGGAGATCCAGCAAGGGAGTGAGGTATGTTGTTAGCAATCTGTCTACTGGTCTCGTAGGGGCATTACATCCACTGAGCACTGGTCTCCCTGGCCATAGGCCTGTATCTGGGTCTTTTTTCTTATGGGTTTTTGGTAAGACATACCAATGTGGGATTATTGGCTCGTGCTCCAGTAGTGCATCTCTTTGACCTGCCAGAAAGCTTCTTTTGTTTCCCCCATCTTTTCCTGAGTTATCCAGGGTATAGAAACGGTTTACTAGGATTTTGCTTTGTCTTTTTATAGCTTGTAGGGCTTCATCTGGATTATTTAATGGGATATATGTCTCAGTATCTGATAAATGTGCTTCACCCATTGCTATATAGCTCTCTTTCTTCAGAACCACTAATGCCCCATCCTTGTCTGCTTTTTTAATGACAAGGTCAGGGTTTTGAGCTAGATCTTTAAGGGCCTCGCTTTCTTTTTTGCTCATATTTGGGAGGCTGCCTTTTAAGATTTGTTCTCCTACTTCCATGGTTTCACAATGGACCATTGTTTCTAAACCTGGGAGTTTTTTGGTAGGAATGCTCACTCTCTGTTTCATTGGGAGTTGCTTGGGCATATTTCTCCTCTTTTTGTTGAGTGATTCCTCATTTTCTTGGCTTGGCAAGAGGGAATCTGCAAATCTTTTGTTTATTTGCTCTTTTAATCTATTCATAGAGCTTCCTAGGTTCTCCAGAAGGGCTTTCTTTGGGGGAGGTCCAGGTACAAAAGATCTTCCCTTGATGAGGACAGAGAGTTGGGTTCTGGTTATGGGTACTTCAGATATTATTAGTTCCATCCCCATCTGCCGTACCCTCCTTCTTGCCACTGCCTTCCTCCTGCTTGCCCTTGGGCCCACTGGTAAATCCCTCTTTGAGGAAATCTTCCATGTCTGGGAGGTGGCCTCCATGATTGGGGGTGGCTTATCCAGTGTGGGTTCTGCTCTTGGAACCTTTCCTGGTGGAAATTTCTGTGGTATTGGACTCTGTTTGGTCTCTTTTCTTGCTCTTGTGGAGCTGCTCTCCAGTTTTGCGGGTGGTTTGGGTTGTGAGTTTGCCACCTTCTCTGGTATGGGGCTTGGGGTTTTCTCTGCTCTTTTGGGTAATGGGTTAGGTGGTTTGGGTTGTGAGCTTGCCACCTTCTCTGGTATGTGGCTTGGGGTTTTCTCTGTTCTTTTGGGAAATGGGTTAGGTGGGCTTTTTCCCTGTGGGTGGGTACCCGTGTGGGTGGGTGCTGTCTGGCACTTCTTTGTTCTTTCTGGGCTGTTGTTCCACCTATATTGGCCCCTTTGGTGTTCTGTGGTATTGCATTTTTTGTTTTTTTCTGTTTCTGTCCGTTTTTTGGTTTCTTATTATTCCTCTTTTCCTCCTCTGTTTTCCTCTTAGCATATCTTTTCAGAGACAACCATGTCTCAGTATTTCCCTTATTCTTTTGTGTTTGTGGTGCCTCTTCATTCTCATTGCTTTGCTCGGCTTTGTCTTTATTTCCTTCCATATTATTTTTGGTAGTATCTTTTTCTGTGATTTTATCATTGAGATTAGCAATGACCTTTTCCAGCTGGCCTATTGCTCCTACTACCTTTTCTAGGAGCTTATTACAAGCTTCCTCCCTTTCCTTTAGCCCTGAAGGGCAGGGAGGGGAAGGTGGAGATGGCAGGAATAATTCTAGGGTGCCTGGGCTCCTTATGGTGTTGTTCATTGGGAGAGAGATCTGTGTATAGTCTTCCCCTCTTGGGGGTAAGTCTATATGATTATCTCTTTCCTCCGAGGCTCCATTTTCTGCTTGAGGTGTCTCCTCTGTTTCATTGCTAAGGGGTGGAGGTAGGAGGCATGCTTCATTATTTTCATTTTCATTCTCATGCTCAATTTCTGTTTGATTATGTTCTGTTTCTTTGTTTTGTTCTCTTTGTTCTTTCTCATTTTCTTGTTCTCTATCTATCTGGCCTGGTTCTATATCTTCATTTTCTGTTTCTGTCTGACCACTTTCTAGGGGTTCGGGTTCCTCTAGAGGAGAGTTTATGCCTATGTCTCTCATGCATTTTAGGACCATTTCTCTCTCTTCCCCTGTCATTTCCATATTTGTCCTTTCTTTCATATATTGTATGAGGGGGGTCCCTTCTTGTAATAGATAGAATTTGCTTCTAGGGGGTTGCAACTTGTCAATTTTTTTGGCTGCAAGCTTGGCTCTAGTATAAGCATCATGGCAGATTCTTCTGTAGGAGTGAGGGTATTTACTTTTCAGTCTATTTTTCTCATCTATTATTCCCCTCCTCACTTCTACTGTGCTTGCTCTAATTGCCGCTGCCATTAAGCCTTGCCATCTTCTTGCTGCCCCTTGCAAGATCAACTCTCCCATTTCTATTACCCACATGGGTGGTAGGTCCCTCATCCTACTATCTATGTTTTGTAACATAAGCTCAAATCTGTCTGTTACTCCTTTCAATTCACATCTGTCTAGGTATTTTACTATGGCTTGCTGTACTGTTTCCTCTTTGTATAGTTTTGCCAAGTTTGTTACCTCTATCTGTTCATTTTGTGTAGATACGGGAGGGTGGTCCTGTAAATTATGGATCTCATCTTTGAAAGGGTCTTCTGGGAAGCCTAGCTGTACTTCTCCTCCTAGTAATAGGGGTGCCAAGGGGGATGCTTGGACTGCTGGGCTTGTGTTTGCCCAAGCCAGTGGGTGATTCCAGCCTCCTCTCAAGGCTAAGGGGTTGTTCATCAGGTGTTTGTTTATGTTTGTTTCCCCTATTGCTTGTTGGAGGACAGACTCTAAGCTGCCTCCCAGGGTTGAGACCATTTCATCTATAATACCTTCTTCTACTGGTCCTTTTTTCATTATTTTGGTGTTTGCTCGTGTCATAGGCATCTTACAATGAATCTCTTTAGGTTCTCAGTCTTTCTTTTTCAGGTCAATTTAAATTGCATAAGTCACCTTGTTTCTCTCTTTATTCCTTTACCAAATATGTTACAAGCTCTGTGGTTATTATACAATCTGAAATATCTGTGCCATAGAATTAACAACTGCTGGTTTTCCAGAGGAGTGTGTATGCAGTCCACCCAAGGCTGGAGGAAGGAACTCTGAGGACAGACTGACACTCTTCAGGATTCTTCAGCAGGAGTCTATGGGTTTCTGGAAAAATACAGAGGAAAAATCAGATAATGTATTCACACTGTATATATTAATTCTTAAAAAAGGGGCTTTTTTGTGTAACTGGTCAGCTTTGTTTCCTGTACTTCATAGAATCCTTAAAAGGACTGTTCATGTGCTACTCTAGTCTTGCTGGGCTGGCAAAGACTATGGTTGTGACACGAGTCCTTAATAAGGTTAAATCATGTGAAACACAAGGCAAACAAACTGTCTTGCTGGGCAGGCAAAGACTGTCTTGCTGGGCAGGCAAAGACTGGTATCAAATTCTCAAATCCTGAGTCTTGCTGGGCAGGCAAAGACTGGTATCAGATTCTCAAATCACAAAGTCTTGCAGGGCAGGCAAAGACTAGTACACAATCGGTCTTTCAGAATCAGTCTTGCTGGTCAGGCAGAGACTGGTATCAAATTCGTATTTTTTATATATATTAAAAGAGTCCTTACTAGGACTAGTCATTTGCAAATACAGGGCTTTTTTGTTTGGTAAGTATATGTCTTGCTTGGCGGGCAAAGACGATATATGATAAGTTAATTATAGGAATGGAGGAGAGAAACAACCATGTAATCCTTAAAATTAACAGTTAACTCAAAGCACTAGCGCTTTCAGCCAGAGGCTTCATCAGGTGCTGTGTGAGAGGTTAACTGAAGTCTTTATTCCAAAAGGTACAATATATACAAGGGAAAGAAGACTCCAAAGGAGTCACACGGTATAGGTGACCGACTTCCGAGGTCCTTCCGGCGGGGCTGGGGCGGGGGAGGGGGTGGGGGCGCCTGGGGAGGGGCTCCCACTTCCTGTGTCTTGCCTGCCTCCTTGGAACTTCCTCTCGTCGGTGTGTGGTGACTATGCAAAAAAGCAAAAAGTTAAGTAGAAGTCTCTTCACCTCTTCCATGACAAAAGGAAATCAAAAAGATGGATCCTGGCAGGAACCCTTTGTAGGGCTACTAATGGTCAGGATGAGTGGGTTAGGTTCCTTACTTGGAGTATCCTGTCTCAACTGCCTGGATCCTGGAAGAAATGCAAAATTAAAAAAACAAAAAGTTTTAGTAGAAGGTGGAGAGGAGGGTTATGTCGTAGGACTGAGGACTTGGAAGAGACTTACTACTTACCATCATAGAAAACCGCGAAGGTACCGGAATGCCAGAGAAAACTAGAAGGCAGGGGTAACTAAACAAACTGAAAAAATACTTGAACCTTTTATGCCGTTTTTTACCAGACTGAAAGGTCTAGCCTTGCTGTGTTTGTCAGTATCTATGATGTCAAAACACATAAACTTTGAAAAAGAAAAAGAAACCTCAGAGACTTCTTCTTTGGAAAGGTTTATGGGTGTCAGATGGTGGAAACATCGAACTATATCGGTAGAGTATCGGTGAGGACCGATGGGTGGGAAGCCTTTTCAGAGCTTATGGATAGTTATTTCTATTAATTGGAGATTTTAAAACCATTATCTCTAGTCAAAAGAAATAAAACTAAAGTCCTTAGGCTTTGGAAATCCTAGATATCATATGTATCTTTGAAAAATCTACATAGGATATGTGCGCTCTGAATGCGGGTGGCCATGTTCCCCAGTCCCTTTGCTGTCCTCTGCCTGGGCGGTCACTTCGGGTCAGCCTTCTCTCTACTTTACTTCTTGGTACTTTTACTGTTATTTTATCTTTTTACCAAAAGTATTTGAAGTTAAACTCTTGTTTATTTCTGTTGAAACTTAACTTTGTCTATCTCTTCTTGAAATAGAACCGAAAGGAGAAATTTTGAGGTGGGGAGAAGATTGTATCCTTTCTTTTCTTTTTCTTTGCCAGTTTTTTTTATTTTTTTATTTATATCATTTATATTTGGAGTATTTCATGAGAACCTCTTGTTTTTTCTTTTTGAAACTTAAATTTTGTCAATCTCCTCCTCCATTTCAACTGTAAGGGGACATTCCAAGGTGGGGAAAAGGTTGTGATCTCCTTTTTACTTTTTCTCTCTCTTTGTATTTGTTGTATCCCTTTCTTTTGTTATCTCTGATTCTTTTCTTTTATTCACAGTCTATTGTTCTTTGTGAATATATTCCAGATATCTGTATATACATATGTCTCTGCATACCATTTATCTATTGTTTTTGTTTATCTTGTCATATCCTTTCATGTTTATGTATTTTTTTGCTTTATGCCATTTTTTAATAAAAGTTGTTCATCTGCTTTTTCCTGTATCATAGTGTCTTTTTGTAAGCTTTTCTTTATTGCTTATTGATATTTTGAATATCTTTGAGGGGTCTGGGGAATTCTGCTCTGACTAGCTGGTCAGCTATAGTCTTTCCTTTTCTCCAGGCTATCATGGGATGTGAAGCCAAGAACTTCTTTTCCCATGGGGTTTCTTTAGAATTTTCAACTACCCACTCCCATATTTCTTTTAAAGAGTGGTTTAGGACTCTTTCTAAGGATGGGGAGTATAGCATGGGGAAGATTATGCGTTTTTGTTCTTCCCTTATTTTTCTTTCTAAGAGGGTTTCCCTGTTGACCTCTCTTATTCTTTTTTGTGCAGATCCCAATGTTCTTTTGCAATATCCTCTTTTTGTGAAGAAGTTTACCATGTCTTTTAAAGCTTCCTCTAGCTTATGTGGCTCACTTACTATTCTTTTGATTCTTAATGCCTGAGAATAGGGTAAGGATCTCTTGAGGCTTGGAGGATGACATGATTGGAAGTGCAGATACTGGTGTGTGTTTGATGGTTTATGGTACACCGAGGTTTGCACTTTTCCTTCTGTATCCAGGTACACCATAGTATCTAGGAAGGGCAACTCCTTTTTACTATATTCCACTGTAAATTTCAGGTCTGGGTGTATCTTATTGAGCTCTTGGTGGTATTCCAAGAGTTCTGCCTCTGTGCCCGTGAAGATTCCAAAGATATCATCAATGTATCTATAGAAAATCACTGGCTGTTTTATCAATTTCTGTCTTTTCCCTTCTATGCTAGCATGTACAAAGATTTCAGCTATGGCTACTGAGACTGAAGCTCCAATTGCTGTTCCTTTGCCCTGGTTATAGAATTGGTTGTTAAATCTTAGCAGTGTGCCTTGTAAGACATGATCTATACCTTCTTTTATTAGGTACGGAGGTGGGGCTATGATATTATAGTCTGTTCTTAGTCTCTCCTTGACATATGCAAAATTCTTTTCATAGAAATTTGCCACAATCCAGGCTGCTTCCTCCTGTGGGATGGAGGGATACAGTGACACTATATCAAATGAGAAGATAATAGAGCCTGTTGGGAACCTTGGTAATGTGGCTATTTTCTTCAGAAAAGCTGTGGTATCTTGCAATCTCTCTGGAAGGAGATCCAGCAAGGGAGTGAGGTATGTTGTTAGCAATCTGTCTACTGGTCTCGTAGGGGCATTACATCCACTGAGCACTGGTCTCCCTGGCCATAGGCCTGTATCTGGGTCTTTTTTCTTATGGGTTTTTGGTAAGACATACCAATGTGGGATTATTGGCTCGTGCTCCAGTAGTGCATCTCTTTGACCTGCCAGAAAGCTTCTTTTGTTTCCCCCATCTTTTCCTGAGTTATCCAGGGTATAGAAACGGTTTACTAGGATTTTGCTTTGTCTTTTTATAGCTTGTAGGGCTTCATCTGGATTATTTAATGGGATATATGTCTCAGTATCTGATAAATGTGCTTCACCCATTGCTATATAGCTCTCTTTCTTCAGAACCACTAATGCCCCATCCTTGTCTGCTTTTTTAATGACAAGGTCAGGGTTTTGAGCTAGATCTTTAAGGGCCTCGCTTTCTTTTTTGCTCATATTTGGGAGGCTGCCTTTTAAGATTTGTTCTCCTACTTCCATGGTTTCACAATGGACCATTGTTTCTAAACCTGGGAGTTTTTTGGTAGGAATGCTCACTCTCTGTTTCATTGGGAGTTGCTTGGGCATATTTCTCCTCTTTTTGTTGAGTGATTCCTCATTTTCTTGGCTTGGCAAGAGGGAATCTGCAAATCTTTTGTTTATTTGCTCTTTTAATCTATTCATAGAGCTTCCTAGGTTCTCCAGAAGGGCTTTCTTTGGGGGAGGTCCAGGTACAAAAGATCTTCCCTTGATGAGGACAGAGAGTTGGGTTCTGGTTATGGGTACTTCAGATATTATTAGTTCCATCCCCATCTGCCGTACCCTCCTTCTTGCCACTGCCTTCCTCCTGCTTGCCCTTGGGCCCACTGGTAAATCCCTCTTTGAGGAAATCTTCCATGTCTGGGAGGTGGCCTCCATGATTGGGGGTGGCTTATCCAGTGTGGGTTCTGCTCTTGGAACCTTTCCTGGTGGAAATTTCTGTGGTATTGGACTCTGTTTGGTCTCTTTTCTTGCTCTTGTGGAGCTGCTCTCCAGTTTTGCGGGTGGTTTGGGTTGTGAGTTTGCCACCTTCTCTGGTATGGGGCTTGGGGTTTTCTCTGCTCTTTTGGGTAATGGGTTAGGTGGTTTGGGTTGTGAGCTTGCCACCTTCTCTGGTATGTGGCTTGGGGTTTTCTCTGTTCTTTTGGGTAATGGGTTAGGTGGGCTTTTTCCCTGTGGGTGGGTACCCGTGTGGGTGGGTGCTGTCTGGCACTTCTTTGTTCTTTCTGGGCTGTTGTTCCACCTATATTGGCCCCTTTGGTGTTCTGTGGTATTGCATTTTTTGTTTTTTTCTGTTTCTGTCCGTTTTTTGGTTTCTTATTATTCCTCTTTTCCTCCTCTGTTTTCCTCTTAGCATATCTTTTCAGAGACAACCATGTCTCAGTATTTCCCTTATTCTTTTGTGTTTGTGGTGCCTCTTCATTCTCATTGCTTTGCTCGGCTTTGTCTTTATTTCCTTCCATATTATTTTTGGTAGTATCTTTTTCTGTGATTTTATCATTGAGATTAGCAATGACCTTTTCCAGCTGGCCTATTGCTCCTACTACCTTTTCTAGGAGCTTATTACAAGCTTCCTCCCTTTCCTTTAGCCCTGAAGGGCAGGGAGGGGAAGGTGGAGATGGCAGGAATAATTCTAGGGTGCCTGGGCTCCTTATGGTGTTGTTCATTGGGAGAGAGATCTGTGTATAGTCTTCCCCTCTTGGGGGTAAGTCTATATGATTATCTCTTTCCTCCGAGGCTCCATTTTCTGCTTGAGGTGTCTCCTCTGTTTCATTGCTAAGGGGTGGAGGTAGGAGGCATGCTTCATTATTTTCATTTTCATTCTCATGCTCAATTTCTGTTTGATTATGTTCTGTTTCTTTGTTTTGTTCTCTTTGTTCTTTCTCATTTTCTTGTTCTCTATCTATCTGGCCTGGTTCTATATCTTCATTTTCTGTTTCTGTCTGACCACTTTCTAGGGGTTCGGGTTCCTCTAGAGGAGAGTTTATGCCTATGTCTCTCATGCATTTTAGGACCATTTCTCTCTCTTCCCCTGTCATTTCCATATTTGTCCTTTCTTTCATATATTGTATGAGGGGAGTCCCTTCTTGTAATAGATAGAATTTGCTTCTAGGGGGTTGCAACTTGTCAATTTTTTTGGCTGCAAGCTTGGCTCTAGTATAAGCATCATGGCAGATTCTTCTGTAGGAGTGAGGGTATTTACTTTTCAGTCTATTTTTCTCATCTATTATTCCCCTCCTCACTTCTACTGTGCTTGCTCTAATTGCCGCTGCCATTAAGCCTTGCCATCTTCTTGCTGCCCCTTGCAAGATCAACTCTCCCATTTCTATTACCCACATGGGTGGTAGGTCCCTCATCCTACTATCTATGTTTTGTAACATAAGCTCAAATCTGTCTGTTACTCCTTTCAATTCACATCTGTCTAGGTATTTTACTATGGCTTGCTGTACTGTTTCCTCTTTGTATAGTTTTGCCAAGTTTGTTACCTCTATCTGTTCATTTTGTGTAGATACGGGAGGGTGGTCCTGTAAATTATGGATCTCATCTTTGAAAGGGTCTTCTGGGAAGCCTAGCTGTACTTCTCCTCCTAGTAATAGGGGTGCCAAGGGGGATGCTTGGACTGCTGGGCTTGTGTTTGCCCAAGCCAGTGGGTGATTCCAGCCTCCTCTCAAGGCTAAGGGGTTGTTCATCAGGTGTTTGTTTATGTTTGTTTCCCCTATTGCTTGTTGGAGGACAGACTCTAAGCTGCCTCCCAGGGTTGAGACCATTTCATCTATAATACCTTCTTCTACTGGTCCTTTTTTCATTATTTTGGTGTTTGCTCGTGTCATAGGCATCTTACAATGAATCTCTTTAGGTTCTCAGTCTTTCTTTTTCAGGTCAATTTAAATTGCATAAGTCACCTTGTTTCTCTCTTTATTCCTTTACCAAATATGTTACAAGCTCTGTGGTTATTATACAATCTGAAATATCTGTGCCATAGAATTAACAACTGCTGGTTTTCCAGAGGAGTGTGTATGCAGTCCACCCAAGGCTGGAGGAAGGAACTCTGAGGACAGACTGACACTCTTCAGGATTCTTCAGCAGGAGTCTATGGGTTTCTGGAAAAATACAGAGGAAAAATCAGATAATGTATTCACACTGTATATATTAATTCTTAAAAAAGGGGCTTTTTTGTGTAACTGGTCAGCTTTGTTTCCTGTACTTCATAGAATCCTTAAAAGGACTGTTCATGTGCTACTCTAGTCTTGCTGGGCTGGCAAAGACTATGGTTGTGACACGAGTCCTTAATAAGGTTAAATCATGTGAAACACAAGGCAAACAAACTGTCTTGCTGGGCAGGCAAAGACTGTCTTGCTGGGCAGGCAAAGACTGGTATCAAATTCTCAAATCCTGAGTCTTGCTGGGCAGGCAAAGACTGGTATCAGATTCTCAAATCACAAAGTCTTGCAGGGCAGGCAAAGACTAGTACACAATCGGTCTTTCAGAATCAGTCTTGCTGGTCAGGCAGAGACTGGTATCAAATTCGTATTTTTTATATATATTAAAAGAGTCCTTACTAGGACTAGTCATTTGCAAATACAGGGCTTTTTTGTTTGGTAAGTATATGTCTTGCTTGGCGGGCAAAGACGATATATGATAAGTTAATTATAGGAATGGAGGAGAGAAACAACCATGTAATCCTTAAAATTAACAGTTAACTCAAAGCACTAGCGCTTTCAGCCAGAGGCTTCATCAGGTGCTGTGTGAGAGGTTAACTGAAGTCTTTATTCCAAAAGGTACAATATATACAAGGGAAAGAAGACTCCAAAGGAGTCACACGGTATAGGTGACCGACTTCCGAGGTCCTTCCGGCGGGGCTGGGGCGGGGGAGGGGGTGGGGGCGCCTGGGGAGGGGCTCCCACTTCCTGTGTCTTGCCTGCCTCCTTGGAACTTCCTCTCGTCGGTGTGTGGTGACTATGCAAAAAAGCAAAAAGTTAAGTAGAAGTCTCTTCACCTCTTCCATGACAAAAGGAAATCAAAAAGATGGATCCTGGCAGGAACCCTTTGTAGGGCTACTAATGGTCAGGATGAGTGGGTTAGGTTCCTTACTTGGAGTATCCTGTCTCAACTGCCTGGATCCTGGAAGAAATGCAAAATTAAAAAAACAAAAAGTTTTAGTAGAAGGTGGAGAGGAGGGTTATGTCGTAGGACTGAGGACTTGGAAGAGACTTACTACTTACCATCATAGAAAACCGCGAAGGTACCGGAATGCCAGAGAAAACTAGAAGGCAGGGGTAACTAAACAAACTGAAAAAATACTTGAACCTTTTATGCCGTTTTTTACCAGACTGAAAGGTCTAGCCTTGCTGTGTTTGTCAGTATCTATGATGTCAAAACACATAAACTTTGAAAAAGAAAAAGAAACCTCAGAGACTTCTTCTTTGGAAAGGTTTATGGGTGTCAGATGGTGGAAACATCGAACTATATCGGTAGAGTATCGGTGAGGACCGATGGGTGGGAAGCCTTTTCAGAGCTTATGGATAGTTATTTCTATTAATTGGAGATTTTAAAACCATTATCTCTAGTCAAAAGAAATAAAACTAAAGTCCTTAGGCTTTGGAAATCCTAGATATCATATGTATCTTTGAAAAATCTACATAGGATATGTGCGCTCTGAATGCGGGTGGCCATGTTCCCCAGTCCCTTTGCTGTCCTCTGCCTGGGCGGTCACTTCGGGTCAGCCTTCTCTCTACTTTACTTCTTGGTACTTTTACTGTTATTTTATCTTTTTACCAAAAGTATTTGAAGTTAAACTCTTGTTTATTTCTGTTGAAACTTAACTTTGTCTATCTCTTCTTGAAATAGAACCGAAAGGAGAAATTTTGAGGTGGGGAGAAGATTGTATCCTTTCTTTTCTTTTTCTTTGCCAGTTTTTTTTATTTTTTTATTTATATCATTTATATTTGGAGTATTTCATGAGAACCTCTTGTTTTTTCTTTTTGAAACTTAAATTTTGTCAATCTCCTCCTCCATTTCAACTGTAAGGGGACATTCCAAGGTGGGGAAAAGGTTGTGATCTCCTTTTTACTTTTTCTCTCTCTTTGTATTTGTTGTATCCCTTTCTTTTGTTATCTCTGATTCTTTTCTTTTATTCACAGTCTATTGTTCTTTGTGAATATATTCCAGATATCTGTATATACATATGTCTCTGCATACCATTTATCTATTGTTTTTGTTTATCTTGTCATATCCTTTCATGTTTATGTATTTTTTTGCTTTATGCCATTTTTTAATAAAAGTTGTTCATCTGCTTTTTCCTGTATCATAGTGTCTTTTTGTAAGCTTTTCTTTATTGCTTATTGATATTTTGAATATCTTTGAGGGGTCTGGGGAATTCTGCTCTGACTAGCTGGTCAGCTATAGTCTTTCCTTTTCTCCAGGCTATCATGGGATGTGAAGCCAAGAACTTCTTTTCCCATGGGGTTTCTTTAGAATTTTCAACTACCCACTCCCATATTTCTTTTAAAGAGTGGTTTAGGACTCTTTCTAAGGATGGGGAGTATAGCATGGGGAAGATTATGCGTTTTTGTTCTTCCCTTATTTTTCTTTCTAAGAGGGTTTCCCTGTTGACCTCTCTTATTCTTTTTTGTGCAGATCCCAATGTTCTTTTGCAATATCCTCTTTTTGTGAAGAAGTTTACCATGTCTTTTAAAGCTTCCTCTAGCTTATGTGGCTCACTTACTATTCTTTTGATTCTTAATGCCTGAGAATAGGGTAAGGATCTCTTGAGGCTTGGAGGATGACATGATTGGAAGTGCAGATACTGGTGTGTGTTTGATGGTTTATGGTACACCGAGGTTTGCACTTTTCCTTCTGTATCCAGGTACACCATAGTATCTAGGAAGGGCAACTCCTTTTTACTATATTCCACTGTAAATTTCAGGTCTGGGTGTATCTTATTGAGCTCTTGGTGGTATTCCAAGAGTTCTGCCTCTGTGCCCGTGAAGATTCCAAAGATATCATCAATGTATCTATAGAAAATTACTGGCTGTTTTATCAATTTCTGTCTTTTCCCTTCTATGCTAGCATGTACAAAGATTTCAGCTATGGCTACTGAGACTGAAGCTCCAATTGCTGTTCCTTTGCCCTGGTTATAGAATTGGTTGTTAAATCTTAGCAGTGTGCCTTGTAAGACATGATCTATACCTTCTTTTATTAGGTACGGAGGTGGGGCTATGATATTATAGTCTGTTCTTAGTCTCTCCTTGACATATGCAAAATTCTTTTCATAGAAATTTGCCACAATCCAGGCTGCTTCCTCCTGTGGGATGGAGGGATACAGTGACACTATATCAAATGAGAAGATAATAGAGCCTGTTGGGAACCTTGGTAATGTGGCTATTTTCTTCAGAAAAGCTGTGGTATCTTGCAATCTCTCTGGAAGGAGATCCAGCAAGGGAGTGAGGTATGTTGTTAGCAATCTGTCTACTGGTCTCGTAGGGGCATTACATCCACTGAGCACTGGTCTCCCTGGCCATAGGCCTGTATCTGGGTCTTTTTTCTTATGGGTTTTTGGTAAGACATACCAATGTGGGATTATTGGCTCGTGCTCCAGTAGTGCATCTCTTTGACCTGCCAGAAAGCTTCTTTTGTTTCCCCCATCTTTTCCTGAGTTATCCAGGGTATAGAAACGGTTTACTAGGATTTTGCTTTGTCTTTTTATAGCTTGTAGGGCTTCATCTGGATTATTTAATGGGATATATGTCTCAGTATCTGATAAATGTGCTTCACCCATTGCTATATAGCTCTCTTTCTTCAGAACCACTAATGCCCCATCCTTGTCTGCTTTTTTAATGACAAGGTCAGGGTTTTGAGCTAGATCTTTAAGGGCCTCGCTTTCTTTTTTGCTCATATTTGGGAGGCTGCCTTTTAAGATTTGTTCTCCTACTTCCATGGTTTCACAATGGACCATTGTTTCTAAACCTGGGAGTTTTTTGGTAGGAATGCTCACTCTCTGTTTCATTGGGAGTTGCTTGGGCATATTTCTCCTCTTTTTGTTGAGTGATTCCTCATTTTCTTGGCTTGGCAAGAGGGAATCTGCAAATCTTTTGTTTATTTGCTCTTTTAATCTATTCATAGAGCTTCCTAGGTTCTCCAGAAGGGCTTTCTTTGGGGGAGGTCCAGGTACAAAAGATCTTCCCTTGATGAGGACAGAGAGTTGGGTTCTGGTTATGGGTACTTCAGATATTATTAGTTCCATCCCCATCTGCCGTACCCTCCTTCTTGCCACTGCCTTCCTCCTGCTTGCCCTTGGGCCCACTGGTAAATCCCTCTTTGAGGAAATCTTCCATGTCTGGGAGGTGGCCTCCATGATTGGGGGTGGCTTATCCAGTGTGGGTTCTGCTCTTGGAACCTTTCCTGGTGGAAATTTCTGTGGTATTGGACTCTGTTTGGTCTCTTTTCTTGCTCTTGTGGAGCTGCTCTCCAGTTTTGCGGGTGGTTTGGGTTGTGAGTTTGCCACCTTCTCTGGTATGGGGCTTGGGGTTTTCTCTGCTCTTTTGGGTAATGGGTTAGGTGGTTTGGGTTGTGAGCTTGCCACCTTCTCTGGTATGTGGCTTGGGGTTTTCTCTGTTCTTTTGGGAAATGGGTTAGGTGGGCTTTTTCCCTGTGGGTGGGTACCCGTGTGGGTGGGTGCTGTCTGGCACTTCTTTGTTCTTTCTGGGCTGTTGTTCCACCTATATTGGCCCCTTTGGTGTTCTGTGGTATTGCATTTTTTGTTTTTTTCTGTTTCTGTCCGTTTTTTGGTTTCTTATTATTCCTCTTTTCCTCCTCTGTTTTCCTCTTAGCATATCTTTTCAGAGACAACCATGTCTCAGTATTTCCCTTATTCTTTTGTGTTTGTGGTGCCTCTTCATTCTCATTGCTTTGCTCGGCTTTGTCTTTATTTCCTTCCATATTATTTTTGGTAGTATCTTTTTCTGTGATTTTATCATTGAGATTAGCAATGACCTTTTCCAGCTGGCCTATTGCTCCTACTACCTTTTCTAGGAGCTTATTACAAGCTTCCTCCCTTTCCTTTAGCCCTGAAGGGCAGGGAGGGGAAGGTGGAGATGGCAGGAATAATTCTAGGGTGCCTGGGCTCCTTATGGTGTTGTTCATTGGGAGAGAGATCTGTGTATAGTCTTCCCCTCTTGGGGGTAAGTCTATATGATTATCTCTTTCCTCCGAGGCTCCATTTTCTGCTTGAGGTGTCTCCTCTGTTTCATTGCTAAGGGGTGGAGGTAGGAGGCATGCTTCATTATTTTCATTTTCATTCTCATGCTCAATTTCTGTTTGATTATGTTCTGTTTCTTTGTTTTGTTCTCTTTGTTCTTTCTCATTTTCTTGTTCTCTATCTATCTGGCCTGGTTCTATATCTTCATTTTCTGTTTCTGTCTGACCACTTTCTAGGGGTTCGGGTTCCTCTAGAGGAGAGTTTATGCCTATGTCTCTCATGCATTTTAGGACCATTTCTCTCTCTTCCCCTGTCATTTCCATATTTGTCCTTTCTTTCATATATTGTATGAGGGGGAGTCCCTTCTTGTAATAGATAGAATTTGCTTCTAGGGGGTTGCAACTTGTCAATTTTTTTGGCTGCAAGCTTGGCTCTAGTATAAGCATCATGGCAGATTCTTCTGTAGGAGTGAGGGTATTTACTTTTCAGTCTATTTTTCTCATCTATTATTCCCCTCCTCACTTCTACTGTGCTTGCTCTAATTGCCGCTGCCATTAAGCCTTGCCATCTTCTTGCTGCCCCTTGCAAGATCAACTCTCCCATTTCTATTACCCACATGGGTGGTAGGTCCCTCATCCTACTATCTATGTTTTGTAACATAAGCTCAAATCTGTCTGTTACTCCTTTCAATTCACATCTGTCTAGGTATTTTACTATGGCTTGCTGTACTGTTTCCTCTTTGTATAGTTTTGCCAAGTTTGTTACCTCTATCTGTTCATTTTGTGTAGATACGGGAGGGTGGTCCTGTAAATTATGGATCTCATCTTTGAAAGGGTCTTCTGGGAAGCCTAGCTGTACTTCTCCTCCTAGTAATAGGGGTGCCAAGGGGGATGCTTGGACTGCTGGGCTTGTGTTTGCCCAAGCCAGTGGGTGATTCCAGCCTCCTCTCAAGGCTAAGGGGTTGTTCATCAGGTGTTTGTTTATGTTTGTTTCCCCTATTGCTTGTTGGAGGACAGACTCTAAGCTGCCTCCCAGGGTTGAGACCATTTCATCTATAATACCTTCTTCTACTGGTCCTTTTTTCATTATTTTGGTGTTTGCTCGTGTCATAGGCATCTTACAATGAATCTCTTTAGGTTCTCAGTCTTTCTTTTTCAGGTCAATTTAAATTGCATAAGTCACCTTGTTTCTCTCTTTATTCCTTTACCAAATATGTTACAAGCTCTGTGGTTATTATACAATCTGAAATATCTGTGCCATAGAATTAACAACTGCTGGTTTTCCAGAGGAGTGTGTATGCAGTCCACCCAAGGCTGGAGGAAGGAACTCTGAGGACAGACTGACACTCTTCAGGATTCTTCAGCAGGAGTCTATGGGTTTCTGGAAAAATACAGAGGAAAAATCAGATAATGTATTCACACTGTATATATTAATTCTTAAAAAAGGGGCTTTTTTGTGTAACTGGTCAGCTTTGTTTCCTGTACTTCATAGAATCCTTAAAAGGACTGTTCATGTGCTACTCTAGTCTTGCTGGGCTGGCAAAGACTATGGTTGTGACACGAGTCCTTAATAAGGTTAAATCATGTGAAACACAAGGCAAACAAACTGTCTTGCTGGGCAGGCAAAGACTGTCTTGCTGGGCAGGCAAAGACTGGTATCAAATTCTCAAATCCTGAGTCTTGCTGGGCAGGCAAAGACTGGTATCAGATTCTCAAATCACAAAGTCTTGCAGGGCAGGCAAAGACTAGTACACAATCGGTCTTTCAGAATCAGTCTTGCTGGTCAGGCAGAGACTGGTATCAAATTCGTATTTTTTATATATATTAAAAGAGTCCTTACTAGGACTAGTCATTTGCAAATACAGGGCTTTTTTGTTTGGTAAGTATATGTCTTGCTTGGCGGGCAAAGACGATATATGATAAGTTAATTATAGGAATGGAGGAGAGAAACAACCATGTAATCCTTAAAATTAACAGTTAACTCAAAGCACTAGCGCTTTCAGCCAGAGGCTTCATCAGGTGCTGTGTGAGAGGTTAACTGAAGTCTTTATTCCAAAAGGTACAATATATACAAGGGAAAGAAGACTCCAAAGGAGTCACACGGTATAGGTGACCGACTTCCGAGGTCCTTCCGGCGGGGCTGGGGCGGGGGAGGGGGTGGGGGCGCCTGGGGAGGGGCTCCCACTTCCTGTGTCTTGCCTGCCTCCTTGGAACTTCCTCTCGTCGGTGTGTGGTGACTATGCAAAAAAGCAAAAAGTTAAGTAGAAGTCTCTTCACCTCTTCCATGACAAAAGGAAATCAAAAAGATGGATCCTGGCAGGAACCCTTTGTAGGGCTACTAATGGTCAGGATGAGTGGGTTAGGTTCCTTACTTGGAGTATCCTGTCTCAACTGCCTGGATCCTGGAAGAAATGCAAAATTAAAAAAACAAAAAGTTTTAGTAGAAGGTGGAGAGGAGGGTTATGTCGTAGGACTGAGGACTTGGAAGAGACTTACTACTTACCATCATAGAAAACCGCGAAGGTACCGGAATGCCAGAGAAAACTAGAAGGCAGGGGTAACTAAACAAACTGAAAAAATACTTGAACCTTTTATGCCGTTTTTTACCAGACTGAAAGGTCTAGCCTTGCTGTGTTTGTCAGTATCTATGATGTCAAAACACATAAACTTTGAAAAAGAAAAAGAAACCTCAGAGACTTCTTCTTTGGAAAGGTTTATGGGTGTCAGATGTTGGAAACATCGAACTATATCGGTAGAGTATCGGTGAGGACCGATGGGTGGGAAGCCTTTTCAGAGCTTATGGATAGTTATTTCTATTAATTGGAGATTTTAAAACCATTATCTCTAGTCAAAAGAAATAAAACTAAAGTCCTTAGGCTTTGGAAATCCTAGATATCATATGTATCTTTGAAAAATCTACATAGGATATGTGCGCTCTGAATGCGGGTGGCCATGTTCCCCAGTCCCTTTGCTGTCCTCTGCCTGGGCGGTCACTTCGGGTCAGCCTTCTCTCTACTTTACTTCTTGGTACTTTTACTGTTATTTTATCTTTTTACCAAAAGTATTTGAAGTTAAACTCTTGTTTATTTCTGTTGAAACTTAACTTTGTCTATCTCTTCTTGAAATAGAACCGAAAGGAGAAATTTTGAGGTGGGGAGAAGATTGTATCCTTTCTTTTCTTTTTCTTTGCCAGTTTTTTTTATTTTTTTATTTATATCATTTATATTTGGAGTATTTCATGAGAACCTCTTGTTTTTTCTTTTTGAAACTTAAATTTTGTCAATCTCCTCCTCCATTTCAACTGTAAGGGGACATTCCAAGGTGGGGAAAAGGTTGTGATCTCCTTTTTACTTTTTCTCTCTCTTTGTATTTGTTGTATCCCTTTCTTTTGTTATCTCTGATTCTTTTCTTTTATTCACAGTCTATTGTTCTTTGTGAATATATTCCAGATATCTGTATATACATATGTCTCTGCATACCATTTATCTATTGTTTTTGTTTATCTTGTCATATCCTTTCATGTTTATGTATTTTTTTGCTTTATGCCATTTTTTAATAAAAGTTGTTCATCTGCTTTTTCCTGTATCATAGTGTCTTTTTGTAAGCTTTTCTTTATTGCTTATTGATATTTTGAATATCTTTGAGGGGTCTGGGGAATTCTGCTCTGACTAGCTGGTCAGCTATAGTCTTTCCTTTTCTCCAGGCTATCATGGGATGTGAAGCCAAGAACTTCTTTTCCCATGGGGTTTCTTTAGAATTTTCAACTACCCACTCCCATATTTCTTTTAAAGAGTGGTTTAGGACTCTTTCTAAGGATGGGGAGTATAGCATGGGGAAGATTATGCGTTTTTGTTCTTCCCTTATTTTTCTTTCTAAGAGGGTTTCCCTGTTGACCTCTCTTATTCTTTTTTGTGCAGATCCCAATGTTCTTTTGCAATATCCTCTTTTTGTGAAGAAGTTTACCATGTCTTTTAAAGCTTCCTCTAGCTTATGTGGCTCACTTACTATTCTTTTGATTCTTAATGCCTGAGAATAGGGTAAGGATCTCTTGAGGCTTGGAGGATGACATGATTGGAAGTGCAGATACTGGTGTGTGTTTGATGGTTTATGGTACACCGAGGTTTGCACTTTTCCTTCTGTATCCAGGTACACCATAGTATCTAGGAAGGGCAACTCCTTTTTACTATATTCCACTGTAAATTTCAGGTCTGGGTGTATCTTATTGAGCTCTTGGTGGTATTCCAAGAGTTCTGCCTCTGTGCCCGTGAAGATTCCAAAGATATCATCAATGTATCTATAGAAAATTACTGGCTGTTTTATCAATTTCTGTCTTTTCCCTTCTATGCTAGCATGTACAAAGATTTCAGCTATGGCTACTGAGACTGAAGCTCCAATTGCTGTTCCTTTGCCCTGGTTATAGAATTGGTTGTTAAATCTTAGCAGTGTGCCTTGTAAGACATGATCTATACCTTCTTTTATTAGGTACGGAGGTGGGGCTATGATATTATAGTCTGTTCTTAGTCTCTCCTTGACATATGCAAAATTCTTTTCATAGAAATTTGCCACAATCCAGGCTGCTTCCTCCTGTGGGATGGAGGGATACAGTGACACTATATCAAATGAGAAGATAATAGAGCCTGTTGGGAACCTTGGTAATGTGGCTATTTTCTTCAGAAAAGCTGTGGTATCTTGCAATCTCTCTGGAAGGAGATCCAGCAAGGGAGTGAGGTATGTTGTTAGCAATCTGTCTACTGGTCTCGTAGGGGCATTACATCCACTGAGCACTGGTCTCCCTGGCCATAGGCCTGTATCTGGGTCTTTTTTCTTATGGGTTTTTGGTAAGACATACCAATGTGGGATTATTGGCTCGTGCTCCAGTAGTGCATCTCTTTGACCTGCCAGAAAGCTTCTTTTGTTTCCCCCATCTTTTCCTGAGTTATCCAGGGTATGGAAACGGTTTACTAGGATTTTGCTTTGTCTTTTTATAGCTTGTAGGGCTTCATCTGGATTATTTAATGGGATATATGTCTCAGTATCTGATAAATGTGCTTCACCCATTGCTATATAGCTCTCTTTCTTCAGAACCACTAATGCCCCATCCTTGTCTGCTTTTTTAATGACAAGGTCAGGGTTTTGAGCTAGATCTTTAAGGGCCTCGCTTTCTTTTTTGCTCATATTTGGGAGGCTGCCTTTTAAGATTTGTTCTCCTACTTCCATGGTTTCACAATGGACCATTGTTTCTAAACCTGGGAGTTTTTTGGTAGGAATGCTCACTCTCTGTTTCATTGGGAGTTGCTTGGGCATATTTCTCCTCTTTTTGTTGAGTGATTCCTCATTTTCTTGGCTTGGCAAGAGGGAATCTGCAAATCTTTTGTTTATTTGCTCTTTTAATCTATTCATAGAGCTTCCTAGGTTCTCCAGAAGGGCTTTCTTTGGGGGAGGTCCAGGTACAAAAGATCTTCCCTTGATGAGGACAGAGAGTTGGGTTCTGGTTATGGGTACTTCAGATATTATTAGTTCCATCCCCATCTGCCGTACCCTCCTTCTTGCCACTGCCTTCCTCCTGCTTGCCCTTGGGCCCACTGGTAAATCCCTCTTTGAGGAAATCTTCCATGTCTGGGAGGTGGCCTCCATGATTGGGGGTGGCTTATCCAGTGTGGGTTCTGCTCTTGGAACCTTTCCTGGTGGAAATTTCTGTGGTATTGGACTCTGTTTGGTCTCTTTTCTTGCTCTTGTGGAGCTGCTCTCCAGTTTTGCGGGTGGTTTGGGTTGTGAGTTTGCCACCTTCTCTGGTATGGGGCTTGGGGTTTTCTCTGCTCTTTTGGGTAATGGGTTAGGTGGTTTGGGTTGTGAGCTTGCCACCTTCTCTGGTATGTGGCTTGGGGTTTTCTCTGTTCTTTTGGGAAATGGGTTAGGTGGGCTTTTTCCCTGTGGGTGGGTACCCGTGTGGGTGGGTGCTGTCTGGCACTTCTTTGTTCTTTCTGGGCTGTTGTTCCACCTATATTGGCCCCTTTGGTGTTCTGTGGTATTGCAT
>NW_025918399.1:0-6236 GCF_019202785.1 Penaeus chinensis
GGGTGATATATATTTTTTCCTCCTATTTTATTTTTGTGTCCCATGGCCGAATTTGATAGAAAACGGAGTTTTAACGACATAAAATTCTGACTGTTATAGTTATTGGCTTTTAGTCTCGGAGAGTGAGGATGGGATGTGGGGGGCGGGGCTTGGGCTGGGGTGGGTGGGGCTTCTTGGGAGGACAGGAAGCGATCATGCATATAAAGCCTTTTGCTTCCCTAGGAATTTAGTGACTCCTTGACATTTTGTTATGGCGATATTCTCTTAGCATATTCATTTTTTGTTCTTCCAGTTGTTTAAATCAGTCCAAACCTTGTTATATTCATTTTCTGTTCTTCCAATTTTTTTAATCAGTCCGAACCTTTTAAACTCGCGATCCCTTCTCACACCTCCGACACATACAATATTCCTCAAAGTAATGTCTTCATATTCAGTCTTAATAGGAGTGAACCGTATTCATGGCGACAAATGTAGAAAACCGTATGAATGACATTGAATATTTTGAAGGAATAGATCTTGCTCTGTGAAGATATTCATTTTCATTCAGACCTTTTCTTAATATGAGTACTGACCAACGGCTAGCTAACAGACCTAACAGTAACAGCTACAGCAAATTACCAATAAAGCTTTAAATAATCGCGATACTGGTGCCGGATAATGATGATATTAAGCAGTTAAAAGAGACACAACGAATGTAAATAAAACAAAGAAATAAAACCTTAATAATCGTCTATAAATTTTTTAAAAAATGCCATAATTAGCACCATAAGTAAAAAAAAAATATTGAGCAACAAAGAATATAGCCACCGAAAAAAATCATTTCCATATCTCTTTGAGTATAAAAAATGTTTCCCTCTATTTTTTAATGCAATTACGACGGCAAAGTTCGTTTAAAGAGCAGGTTTTTACGAGCCCATCAAATTACACTGTACTGTTTCCAGATCTCTTCGGTTGGCCTCGCAAAAAAACGGCCCCTTTATCGCTCCAGAGAGATTTTACGATGTTTGGAAACTTTGCGTTCACTTCTGATAAAGATAGAAGGGAATGTAATAATAATTCCTATGATGAATGTAGAGCAAATATCGTGAGTAGTAAAGGACTGCTTTGCTTCCTGAGAACTTCATGAATAAAGAAGCTTTTATCACTTATCTTAAGGGGAGTATTTCAAACTCTCACCCCGCCCATCACTTTGCCTACAACATAGGTGTGGGTGTGTGGTGTGTATGTATGTGTGTGTGTGTGTATGTATGTGTGTGTGTGTGTGTGTGTGTGTGTGTCTCTGTGTGTGTGTGTGTGTTGTGTGGTGTGTGTGTGGTGTGTGTGTGTGTGTGTGTGTGTGTGTGTGTGTATGTGTGGTGTGTGTGTGTGTGAGTGTGTGTGTGTGTTAGTGTATGTGTGTGTGTGCATAAATATATATATATATATATATATATAAAATATATATAATATATATATAATATAATATAATATATATATATAACACATATATATACATATATATATATATATATATATATATATATATATATATATATATGTATATATATACAATATACATACACATATATGTATACAGATATATATATATGTTTGTGTGTATATATATATATATAATATATATATATATATATAATATATGTATATAGCAATAATAGAAAAAAGGAAGAAATACGAAGGACTGGCTGAGTTAATCCCGAAAAAACATCAGAGGGAAATAGCAAAGAGGTGTTATCAGTATAAGTATTAGTATTAGTATATTAATGATAATGGTAATAATGATGATATCAATTGTAATAGTAACAATAACGATAATAACAATAATAATAAAAATAATAATAATAATAATAATAATAATAATAATAATAATAATAATAATAATAATAATAATAATAATAATAATAATGATAATAATAATAGCAATGCTAATCATGATGGTAATTAAAATGATAATAATAATGCAATTATGATGATGATGATGATGATGATGATGATGATGATGAGATGATGATGATGATGATGATAATGATGATGGATGATGATGACGATTGATGATGATAAATAATAATATAATAATAATAATAATAATAATAATAATAATAATAATAATAATAATAATAATAATAATAATAACAATAATAATAATAATAAAGAAAATAATGATAATAATAATAATAACAATAACAGCAACAATAATGATTAATAATAACAAAACAGTACTAGTAATGATAACAACTATAAAATAATAAAGATAATGAGAATATTGATGAAATAATTATGATAACGATAATATGAATTAATTAATGATGATGATGATGATAATAATAATAAATAATGTAATAATAATAATAATTATAATGATAATAATAATGATAATAATTGATAATAAATCCTAACAATAATAATAAATGATAATAAATTCTAACAATAATAATAATGATAATAATAATAATGATAATTATGATAATATTGATAATATCATTAATAATAATAGTATTGACAATAATGATAGTAATAATAACAATAACAAAATAATAAAACAATAATAATAACAATACAATAATAATATCAATAATAATAACAATAACAGTGATAATAACAACTTAAGAATAAAAAATAACAGAAATAATAACAATACAATAATAATACCAATAACAAAATAATAACAATAACAATAATAATAATAACAATAATAATAACAATAGCAATATAATAACAATAATAATAATAAATAACAATAACAATAATAATAACAATAACAAAAATAATAACAATAACAATAATAATAGTATAGATCAGGATAAGACTTTTTAAAACTCACTCTCGAACGCGGAATCATCGTTTGATTTATGACCATCGATATCAGAAATCACTTTCCAATAGATTTTCTTGTTTTTTTTCATCAAGTTGAAAATTCATGATGTGTTGCGAATCACCTGTTAGATTTCTTTGTGGTTTTTCGGTTGAAAAAATGTCGTTGTGAAATCAATAAGATTTTTATTTATCTATCTTTGTGTTATAAAGGTTAGGAGGAAGAAGAAAAAGGGGGGGGGGCAAGAAGAGGAAGAAGAAGGAGATGAAGAAGATAGAAGAAGAAGAAAGAAGAAGAAGAAGCAAGAAAATAAGAAAAAGAAGAAGGGAGGGGAGTTAGAGAGAGAGAGAGAGAGAGAGCGAGAGAGAGAGAGAGAGAGAGAGAGAGAGAGAGAGAGAGAGAGAGAGAGAGAGAGAGAGAGATGAGGAGAGAGAGAGAGATAGAAAGAGAGAGAGAAAGAGAAAGAGAAGAGAGAGAGAGAGGGAGAGAGAGAGAGAGATCGTCAAAGAAAGTAAAAGAAAAGAGAAAGACAAACAAACAATTAGCCCAAACAACCCACAAACAGGCAACCACCAACCAACCAAACAAACGACAAACGAGAGTAGCAACGAAGAAGGATAACCCCGCCCTCCGGAAAAAGGGCGCAGTGGACAGGCAGGGAAACCCCGGGCTCGAGCCAGGGTGTCGGCGGCCACAATATATCAGCGAGGGGTGGCTGGGGCGGCCGGGGAAGTGTTATTGGATCGCACCCGAAGAAATGGGGGTGGAAGTCGAATTGGGGCGGAGGGAGGGAGGGGGGAGGAGGGAGGGAGGGAGGGAGGGAGGGAGGGAGGGAGGTAGGGAGGGAGGGAGGGAGGATGGGAGGGAGGAGGGAGGGAGGGGGGAGGGAGGGAGGTCAAAGTCGAGATGGGGGGGAGAGAAGGAGGGGAGGGAGGGAAGGGGGGAAAGGGAAGGGAGAGGGGGGGAGGGGAGAGGAAAGGGGAGTTGGGCCTAGGGGAGTACTGGTGGGGAGGGGGGAGATTGGAGCGGAGGGAGGGAGGGAGGGAGGAGGGGAAGGGACCTGTTTTGTGGTGGAAAGAGGGGAGAGTGGGGAGAGGGAGAGAGGAGGGAGGGAAGGATGGAAGGGGATGGGGAGATAAAGTGATGGGAGGGGGGACAGGGACCTATGGGAATGGGGGGAGAGGGGAGGGGATAGGAGATAAAGGGGTGGGGAGAAAGGGGAGATAAGGAAGAGAAGAGAGAGAGGACCTATGGTGGTGTTGGGGAGAGGGTAGTGGGGAGAGGGAAGGGGGGTGGAAGGGGCGGAAAGAGGGGAACAAAAGGGGTAGAGAGAGAAGGGAAACAAGGGAATGAACAGGGGGGAGAGGAAAGGGGGAAGGAGAGGTGGGGAGATGAATCTATCGGGGTGTGGGGGGGGGGGGAAGGGGGGAGATAAGGGTGGGGTAGGTAAGAGGGGAGTGGGTCTTATCGAGATGGTGGGGAGAGGGGATAGGGAAGAGGAGAGGAGGAGAGGTAAGAAAGGAGAGGAGGGAGAGAAGGCGTAGGGAGAGGGAATAAGGACAAGGGGGAGGGAGAGGGGGGAGGGGGTACAGACACAGGCCGTTCTCTTCTTCTTATTATTATTCTTCATCTTCTTCTTTTTCTTCTTTTTATTCTTCTCTTTCGTTTTTATTTTCTTTCTTCTTCCTCTACTTCAACTTTTTTTTTTTCATCCTCTCTCTTTTTTTCCTTTTCTCCTTTCTCTTCCTTTTCTTCTTCCTCATCCTTCCCTTAATCCTTTTCTTCTTCTTCTCCTCCTCCATCTCCTTCTCCTTCTTCTTCTCCTTCTTCTTCTCCTTCTTCTTTTCCTTCTTCTTCTTCTTCTTCTTCTTCTTCTTCTTCTTCTTTTTTTCTTCTTCTTCTTCTTCTTCTTCTTCTTCTTCTTCTTCTTTTTTTCTTCTTCTTCTTCTTCTTCTTCTACCTCTTCTTTTTCATTTTTTTCTTCTCCTTTCTCTTTCTTCTCTTCCCCTATTTTCTCCTCCTCTTCTTCATCCTCCTCGTACCACCCCCTCTCTTTCTGCTTCTTCTTCATCTTTCTCTTTTTATTCTTCTTTCTTTTCCTCCTCCCCTTCCTTCTTCTTTTCCTCTTCCTCTTCTTCCTCCTACTCCTCCTCCTCCTTCCTCAAAATATGAATGAATTGATCCAGCAATCCATAATGATATAATGATAATGATAATGATGATGATAATAGTAATAATAATAATAACAATAATGATAATAATGATAATGATAATAATAATAACAATGAAAATAATAATAACAAAGATGATAAAAATTAAAAAAAAGGATATTAAAAAATGATAAAAAAATAATAATGATAATAATGATAATAATAATGATAGTAGTGATAGTAATAAGAATAAGAATAAGAGTAAGAATAATAAGAAGATGAAGAAGAAGAAGAATAGTAATGATAATGATAGTAATAAAAATAACAATGATAATAATAATGATGACAATAATGATAAAAAGAGTAATAAAATTTTTATATTATCAATAATAATAATAGTGATAATAATAACAATGGGAAAAAATGAAAAACAACAATGAGTATTATAAAGATAATAATGATAATAATAACAATAATAATTATAAATATTATAATGATAAAAAAATAAAAACATAATAATAATATTTATAATAATAATAATAATAATAATAATAGATAAATAATAATAATAATAATAATAATAAAAATAATTTTAAAAAAAGAAGAAGAAAAAGAATGATTAAAAATAATTTAAAAGTAGTAATAATAATAAGAGTAATGATAATTGTAATGATAGTAAAGGTAGTAGTAGTAATAATAGTAATAACAATGATAATGATAATGATAATGTTAATAATAATAAATATAATAATAATAATAACAATAATTAGTAGTAATAGTAGTATACAATGATAACAATAAAGTTAAAAAATAATTTTAAAAGATAATAATGACAATAATAATAAATGTTAATATATTAATATTATAAATTAATTTTTATTATATTATTAAATTTTTATTAATTTTTATTAAATTTTATTATTATTATTATTGTCATCATTATTTTTTATTGTTATTGTTATTGTTGTTATTATTATTATTATTATTACTATTATCATTTTTAAGATCATTATAATCATAATGATTATTTTCTATGGGATATATCATTATTATTATAAAGAAACAAAATAAATAATAATAATAATAATAATAAAAAATAATAATATAATAAAAATAATAATGATATTTCTAATAATAAAATAATTTAATATTTAAATGAAATAATAAAATAATAATAATAATAATAATAATAATAATAATATTTAAAAAAAATGAAATAACTAATCTAAGAATAATTATAAAATGATAATGATAATAATAATGAAAAATAATGATAA
>NW_025918400.1:5000-6356 GCF_019202785.1 Penaeus chinensis
CCTGTCTACAGGCACTGAAAATTTATTAGTGCTGTAAAGTGTGTGGGGGCCTGTTCGGACTTCTTCTGTTAGGTTCAGGGGGTGAGGCGAAGGCCTGTGTTCCTGCCCCAACACTTTCAACACTTGCATGGATTGGATACTGGAGAAGCTAACTGTCCCAAAAGTCACTGTGGAGCAACTCTGGCAATATCAAGGTTACGACCTTGACTGTGCCGTAGTTGCCTACTCTCTGAATCTCTGAAACCTTGTAGCGGCTCTTGATGCATTTAGCAATGAAGCGAAGCCCCTGGGCTAGAGGTCTCCAGGACCAAGACCAAGATCCAAGGGATTTGGGGGCCTGCTAGGATACCCTGTACAGGTCGATACGTGCTTTGCTGGGGAAGAACTCGAAGCACAAAGAGCTTTATATACCTCGGTAGTGATTTCACGACCTCTGGCTTCAGACAAGAATTCAGTTAGACGGATTGGCCTGGCAGCAGGGTCATGAAATCTCTCGAAAGAGTATTTGGAGATGGTCGGTACCTGTGCAGAAGGACCAAGTTACAGTGTTTCAAGGCCCTGATTACTGCCAGTTTTACTCTATGAGTGAAACTTGGACACTATCCTTGTCTCTGGAATCATCGTCTTGTGCCTTTTGTAACAGAAATCCTTGAGCGCCGGATCATGGGGTAGCAGTTGGCGGGACATTTCCCCCTACCAACGCTGCAACCGTCGTGAGACCGTACAGGACCTGTTACTATGCACAATCCGTGATCGGCCACTCAGGCTATATGGCCACCTGGCTCGACTCCCTACAATGATCTCTGCCCATCGTTGTCTCTGTCCGAGGACAACCCTGGGTGAAGGAGCTGTGGACGACCGAGAAGGTCGTGGCTTGGGCAAAATCGATCAAACCGTCGTGAGGAACTAAGAGATGGGCCAGGGCCCCTGCCTTGCGGCCGCCATGAGGGATCCTCGTAAGTGGAAGCGAGGTGGATGGGCTATGCGCCCCTTCCGGCGGTAGCTCCATAATGAATGAGATGAATTAAACAAACTGCCTTGTAAAATCTTATTACTTACAATACCAATTGTTCTGAAGTAGCATTAATTAAGTGAAATGATGTAAATAATAGTACTTTTCCCTCACCCGCACCAGCAACTACAAAAAAAAAAAAACAAAACAACTACAACTTAACAAAACGCTTCGACAGAAGCGCTTATTTCCACATTAATCAGAGCGAAAAAACAAACAACGGGGACAGATGGTGGTGAAACTTCGCAGACAGCTACTGTTTGATGGATTGCACGAAACGTCATTGCATCAAAAAATATCATGTTGTAATTTTTTCGTGTTAGCAATACAATAACTGGTAATTG
>NW_025918403.1:0-2500 GCF_019202785.1 Penaeus chinensis
ATAAAAAAAAATTATATATATATATATTACTATATATATATATGTATATATATATTTGTATATCGTTTGCAACAACAAACACACACAACAACACACACAAACACACACTCTATATATATATATATAATATATATGTTATATATCTATATATATATACACCTATATGCATATATTTAGGGAGAGAGGGATATAACGTTAGGAAGATAGATAGATTGGTAGATTTACATTTTTTATGTATATTTATATATATATACATTATACATGTTTTTTTGTGTACGTTTATGTATGTAAGATATAGATATAGAGCGAATTTATATTAAAAATATATATTATATGTTATAATATTATATATTATATATATATATATATATATATATATATTTATATATGTATATCTTTTGCACACCACACACACACAAACACACACACACCACACACACACACACACACACACACACCACACACACACACCACCACACTTATATGATTTTATAATTATATATATATATATATGATATAAATATATATATATATTATTATATGTATTATATCCTATATGCATATTTATAAGGGAGAGAGGATATATAACGTTAGGAAAGATAGAATAGATTGGTAGATACATTTTTTATGTATATATATATACACAATATATGTGTAATATATATATTTTATATACATATATGGCGGTGTGTGTGTGCTATATATGTGTATATATAATATATATTATAATATATATATATATATATATATAGTATTATATATATATATATATATATATATATATATAAATATTTTAAATATATATATATATATATATATATTAATTATCTATATATTATATAGGTATAGATATATATATATTATAGATATATATATATATATATATATATGTATATTCATATTTATATTATATATAAATATCTAGTGTAGATATATAATATGTGTCTATATATATATATATATATATATATATATATATATATATGTGTAGGTGCGTGTGTGGTGTGTGTTGGTGTTTGTGTGTGTGTGTGTGTGTGTGTTTTTTGTGTATTGTGTGTGTGTATGGTTTGTGTGTGTGTGTGTGTTGTGTGTATGTGTGTTTGTGTTCACTTTTGTGTTTTGTGTGTGTGTATGTGTGTGTGTGTGTGTGTGTGTGTGTGTGTGTGTGTTGTGTGTGTATGTGTGGTTGTGTGTGTGTGTGTGTGCATGTCTATGTGTGTGTCGGTGTGTGTGTATGTGTGTTTGGGTGTCTTTGGTGTGTAGTGTGTGTGTGTGTGTGTGTACATTATTTTTTTATATATATATTATATATATATATTATATACTATATATATATATATATAATATATACACCACATTATAAAATATTATATATACATTATATTATATTATTATATATATATTATATTATATAATATATAACACATTATGAATATATATAAACCTTATTATCCTATATATATATATATACTATATATATATATATAGATATTATATATATATATATATATATATAGATATATTTTATATATATCATCAATATATATATATATATATTATATATACTAACAATACATTATATATAGATATATATAATATATATTATAATTATATATATATATATATCTACACATAAATTATATATATTATAATAATATATATATATATATTTATAATATATTGTATATATTTATATATATAATCTATATATATTATACATATAATATATATATATATATACTATATGTATATATATAATGTATGTATATATAGATTATATATATATATATATATATTTATATATATTATATATATATATATATGATATATTTATTGTAGTGTGTGTGTGTGTGTGTGTCGTGTGTGTAATCTAATACAAATCTATTTAATTTTATATATATATATATATATATTATATTTATATATATATTTGTATGTATATATATATTATATATATATATATTACATATATATATATAATTTCTATATATAATATATATGTATGTATTATATATTATATATATATATAATATTATATAATCTATATATATATAATGTGTGTGATTCAATGTGTGTGTGTGTGTGTGTAATCAAATACAAATTCTATAATAATTATATAGATATATATATATATATATATATATATATATATATACATATATATAGTATATATATATATTTATATATCATATATATATATATTTATATATATATACTGTATATATATGTTATTGTATATATTATTTATATATTATTTATGTATATTATATATATATATATATATTATATATATATGTATATATATATATATATAAAATATATATATATATATATATATATATATATAAATTATATATTTATATATATATATTATATATTTATATATATATAACACAAACCCACTTTGCGTAAATATGTACATTTACTCATGTGTGTGTGTGTTTGATCATGTTCTATAGTACATAAGTGTTGTATACAAAAAATCTTTCGCAACGAGTCT
>NW_025918404.1:0-7767 GCF_019202785.1 Penaeus chinensis
ACAGTAGAATAAGTATGCTTGTGCAGAAGATACAATAAGTCTTGTGACATGGAAGAATGATGCATAGGCTGAAAAGATATAGGCTTGTGACAGGAAGAACATATGTGCTTGTGACAGTGAGAATGACAAGTACGCGCTGTTTACAGTGAATGACAATGAAGGCTTTGACAGTAGAATGACATCATAGGGCTTGTGAAGTGAGAATGACAATGATAGCCTTGTGACAGTGAAATGACAATCATAGTGCTTGTGACAGTGAGATGAAATCATAGTGCTGTGACAGTAAGAATGACAATATAGGCTTGACAGTGAATGACAACATATGCTTTGGACAGTAAGAATGACAATCATAGGGCTTGTGACAGTCAGAATGACAATGATGGCTTGTGACGTAAGAAACAATCATAGGCTTGTGACAGTGAGAATGACAATCATAGTCTTGTGACAGTGAATGAGCACTAGCGTGATAGAATGACAACTAGTTGACAGTGAAGACATTGCTTGTGACAGGAATACATCTGGTTGACAGGATGACAGAGTGCTGTACAGTGGAAGCAATATAGCTGGACAGGGAATGCATTAGTGTTGACAGTAGAAGCAATAGGCTTGGGGAATGCTTAGGCTTGACTGAAATGAATATAGGCTTGCAGTGAAGACAATATAGCTTGACAGTGAATACATAAGCTTGTGAAGGAAATACAATGAGGTTGTGACGTGGATGCAGAAGCCGTGACGGAAATACAAATAGGTGGAAGTGAAATAATATAGCTTGCAGAAATACATGTCTGTGACATGAGAATGAAATAGGTGGAAGGAGAATGAATAAGTTGTGCATAGATACAATATTTGTTGACGTGAAAGCAAAAGTTGCTGATGAAATGCGAATGAATAATGTACTTGTGCAGTGAGTGCAATATGCGTGTGCAGTGACACATAGGGCTTGTGACAGAGAGCTCAAGCTGTACAGGAGAAGACAATGATACTGTGACTGAAAACAATCGCTGGCTGGAATGACATGTAGTGTGGCGTGATGAAATCATAGTTGTGAGTGAAAGACAATCTGCTTGTGACGTGAAAAATAGTGCTTGTGACAGTGAATGCAACATAGGGCTTGTGACTGAGATGACAATATAGTGCTTGTACAGTGAGAATGACAATATAGGCTTGTGACAGTGAGAATGACAATCATGGCTTGTGACAGTGAGATGACATATAGCGCTTGTGACAGTGAAATGACAATGATAGTGCTTGTGACAGTGAGAATGACTGATAGGCTGTGACAGGAGAATGACATATAGGTTGCAGGAGAATGACAATATAGGCTTGTGAGTGGATGAATCATAGGGCTTGTGACGTGAGAATGACAATATAGGTTGTGACAGTGGAGACAATCATAGTGCTTGTGACAGTGAGAATGACAATGATAGTGTTGTGACATGAGAATGACAATGATAGTGCTTGTGCAGTGAATGACAATCATAGGCTTGTGACAGTGAGATGACAATCATAGGGCTTGTGACAGTGAGAATGACAATCATAGTGCTTGTGACAGTGAGAATGACAATCATAGTTGCTTGTGACAGTGAGATGACAATGATAGTAGCTTGTGACAGTGAGAATGACAATCATAGGGCTTGTGACAGTGAGAATGACAATCATAGGGCTTGTGACAGTGAGAAGGACAATCATAGTGCTTGTGACAGTGAGAATGACAATCATAGTGCTTGTGACAGTGAGAATGACAAGCATAGCTTGTGACAGTGAGAATGACAATCATAGGCTTGTGACGTGAGAATGACCAATCAAGGGCTTGTGACAGTGAGAATGACAATCATAGGGCTTGTGACAGTGAGATGACAATCATAGGGCTTGTGACAGTGAGAATGAGAATGATAGTGCTTGTGACAGTGAGAATGACAATCATAGGCTTGTGACAGTGAGAATGAGAATGATAGTGCTTGTGACAGTGAGAATGACAATCATAGGTGCTTGTTACAGTGGAGAATGACAATCATAGAGCTTGTGACAGTGAGAATAGCAATCATAGTGCTTGTGACAGTGAGAATGACAATCATAGGCGCTTGTGACAGTGAGAATGACAATCATAGCTGCTTGTGACAGTGAGAATGACAATCATAGTGCTTGTGACAGTGAGAATGACAATGATAGCGCTTGTGACAGTGAGAATGACAATCATAGGCTTGTGACAGTGAGAATGACAATCATAGTGCTTGTGACAGTGAGAATGACAATGATAGTGCTTGTGACAGTGAGAATGACAATCATAGTGCTTGTGACAGTGAGAATGACAATCATAGTGCTTGTGACAGTGAGAATGACAATCATAGTGCTTGTGACAGTGAGAATGACAATCATAGTGCTTGTGACAGTGAGAATGACAATCATAGTGCTTGTGACAGTGAGAATGACAATGATAGCGCTTGTGACAGTGAGAATGACAATCATAGTGCTTGTGACAGTGAGAATGACAATCATAGTGCTTGTGACAGTGAGAATGACAATCATAGGGCTTGTGACAGTGAGAATGACAATCATAGTGCTTGTGACAGTGAGAATGACAATCATAGCGCTTGTGACAGTGAGAATGACAATCATAGTGCTTGTGACAGTGAGAATGACAATCATAGGGCTTGTGACAGTGAGAATGACAATCATAGGGCTTGTGACAGTGAGAATGACAATCATAGTGCTTGTGACAGTGAGAATGACAATCATAGGGCTTGTGACAGTGAGAATGACAATGATAGTGCTTGTGACAGTGAGAATGACAATCATAGTGCTTGTGACAGTGAGAATGACAATCATAGGGCTTGTGACAGTGAGAATGACAATGATAGCGCTTGTGACAGTGAGAATGACAATCATAGTGCTTGTGACAGTGAGAATGACAATCATAGCGCTTGTGACAGTGAGAATGACAATGATAGCGCTTGTGACAGTGAGAATGACAATCATAGGGCTTGTGACAGTGAGAATGACAATCATAGGGCTTGTGACAGTGAGAATGACAATGATAGTGCTTGTGACAGTGAGAATGACAATCATAGTGCTTGTGACAGTGAGAATGACAATGATAGTGCTTGTGACAGTGAGAATGACAATGATAGTGCTTGTGACAGTGAGAATGACAATCATAGGGCTTGTGACAGTGAGAATGACAATGATAGCAGCTTGTGACAGTGAGAATGACAATCATAGGGCTTGTGACAGTGAGAATGACAATCATAGGGCTTGTGACAGTGAGAATGACAATGATAGTGCTTGTGACAGTGAGAATGACAATCATAGGGCTTGTGACAGTGAGAATGACAATGATAGTGCTTGTGACAGTGAGAATGACAATCATAGTGCTTGTGACAGTGAGAATGACAATCATAGTGCTTGTGACAGTGAGAATGACAATCATAGTGCTTGTGACAGTGAGAATGACAATCATAGGGCTTGTGACAGTGAGAATGACAATGATAGCGCTTGTGACAGTGAGAATGACAATGACTAGCGCTTGTGACAGTGAGAATGACAATCATAGTGCTTGTGACAGTGAGAATGACAATGATAGCGCTTGTGACAGTGAGAATGACAATGATAGTGCTTGTGACAGTGAGAATGACAATGATAGCGCTTGTGACAGTGAGAATGACAATGATAGTGCTTGTGACAGTGAGAATGACAATCATAGCGCTTGTGACAGTGAGAATGACAATGATAGCGCTTGTGACAGTGAGAATGACAATGATAGCGCTTGTGACAGTGAGAATGACAATGACAGCGCTTGTGACAGTGAGAATGACAATGACAGCGCTTGTGACAGTGAGAATGACAATGATAGCGCTTGTGACAGTGAGAATGACAATCATAGTGCTTGTGACAGTGAGAATGACAATCATAGTGCTTGTGACAGTGAGAATGACAATCATAGTGCTTGTGACAGTGAGAATGACAAAGATAACGCTTGTGATAGTGATATTGACGATTATGGTGTTTGTGTTATTAAAAATGAGCAAAATCAAAGATGATATCAACACGGCAAGAACACGCTTTTAATGACAACAACGATAACAACAGTAAGGAAAGTAACATTATCAACATGAACAACAGAAGATAACAGATAACTATAGGGAATATAGAAGCGACTAAAATAACGGTAATAACACAAAAATACCACAACAACAGAAATAATACGAATGTTGGAAATAACAAAAACAACAAGAATAAACAAAAACAAGAACAGAACAACAACAACGCAACAACAACAACAAAAATAACATGAACACCTCTACACCTCTACAGCAGGAACATAAAAAATAAACAAAATTGTCAAAGACAGCAACAAAAACAAAACAACAGAAATAACACCAGTACCAACAAAGACGACACCTAACGTAAACATAAACAGAACATAAACATAAGCTATAAACAACATAATTAACACAGAGAAAAAAAAAAAAAACGCAAACATAACAACAGGGATAACAATAAAGAACAGAATCAACCTAAACAACAACGACAAAAGCAACAGAGCAACAGAAACAACAAAAAACAACAAAATTAACACCACGACAAAAAACAACAACACATACAACCACAACAGAACTTTCACAATAAACAACGAAATTAATACAGACAACAAAAACAACACAACAAACACAATACAATCAACAAAAATCAACACAAACAACAAAAACAACATAAACAACACAACCCAAACAACAAAAACAACGCAACAATCACAACACAAACAACAAAATCAACCCAAACAACAAAAACAACGCAACAAACACAACACAAACAACAAAATCAACCCAAACAACAAAAACAACACAAACAACAGCAACGCATAAACAGCAACAGCTCCCCCCCCTACCCGCGTGGGATGCAGTGACCGTCCTCGCGCCAACAGTAAATGTTTTAAACGGTAATTATTTAGCTGAAGAATAAATACGAGTCTGGAATGTAAACAGGAGGCTTGTCCTGGCCAGCTGCCGTTAAATTCTAACAGGGAGTTTGGGTTATGTTGCTTTTTTTCTGTTTGTATGTCTCTCTTTCTCTTTTTTTTTTTTTTTTTTTTTTTGTCAAACTCTCTGTCTCGCTCTTTCATTCTCTCTTTCTTTCTTTTTTTTTTCTTTCTGTCTCTCTCTCTGTTGGTTTTTCTCTTTCTCTCTTTCTCGCATTCTCTCCCTCTCTCTCTCTCTCTCTCTCGCATTCTCTCTCTCTCTCTCTATCTATCTATCTATATCTCTCTCTCCTTCTCTTTTATTCTCTCTCTCTCTCTCTCTCTCTCTCTCTCTCTCTCTCTCTCTCTCTCTCTTCTCTTCTCACCCCCCCCCCTCTCTCTCTCTTTCTTATTCTTTTCTCGCTTTTGTCCTTCGTTGGTGATATTTTTCTTTTCTTTTTCTTTTGTCTTTTTTGGTTATTTTTATTTTTTTTTTCTATATTTTTTCTTTTTGTTAGTCTTTTTCCATTCTTTCGCTTTTTCTTTCCCTCTCTACATTCGCGTATGTGTGCGCGTGTGTGTGTATATGTGCACCTGGCGTACACACACACACACACACACACACTGTGTATTTGTGTATGTATGTATGTGTGCCTGCGTGCGTGCGTGCGTGTGTATGTGTAGGTGTATGTGTGTAGTATATATCGATGCCCGTGCATATGAGTATGGAGTTGTGTGAGTATGTGTGTGCGTTCGTGTGCGTATCTGCGTATCCATATCTCTATCTGTACATCTGCCAATCTGCCTAACTGCATCACTTCACGTACATCTCCACCTGTACGTCTGTCAGTCCCTCAGTATGTCGCTCAATCAGTCAATTTACGGCAGGTCTGTCAATTATCAGGCCTTTCTCTATGCCTACATCTCAATTCGTGTATTAATCAGGTATTCAATTAACGGGCATCTCTCCCTCCCCTTTCTCTCTCTCTCTCTCTCTCTTTCTCTTATTCTTTGTGTCATTCACCCTATTGTCATTTTTTTCATAATTACTAAGTCTCGTTCTTTTCCCTCTATGTTTCCTTCTTTGATTTTCTCTCTCTCTCTTTCTCTCCCTCGGTCTGTCTGCCTCGTCTCTTTCTCTGTTTCACTCTCTCTCTCTTTCTCTCTATCGGTCTATCTGTCTCGTCTCTCTCTCTCTCTCTGTTTCTGTCTCTCTTCCTCTCTCTCGGTCTGTCGGTCTCGTCTCTCTCTCACTCTCTCTCTCTTCCTCTCTCTCTCGGCCTGTCTCTCTGTCTCGTTATCTATCTCTCTATCTATTTATTAGTCTACATGTATTTGTCCATCTATCAGTGTATCTATCCATCTATTTCTATTTTGATTACGTCACTAATCCATAAAATTGCTAGCTTACATAAATGCTAGCTTACATATGGGCTAGCCTAAAAGATAGCTTACATTAATTCTAGCTGTCATAAATGCTAGCTCACATAAATTTTAGATTACATAAATCCTAGCTTACATAAATGCAAGCTTACATACATTAATCCTAGCTTACATAGATGCTAGCTTACATAAATGCTAGCTTACATTAATTCTGGCTAACATAAATGCTAGCTTAAATTAATTCTAGCTTACATACATAAATCCTAGCTTACATAGATCTTAGCTTACATAAATGCTAGATTACATGAATGCTAGCTTACATTAATCCCAGCTTGCATAAATGCTAGCTTACATAAATGCTAACTTGTCCGATTGGTCACTTACATATGTATTCACAATTGCTTATTTACGCGCTCTTATGCACCTTTGTCCACGTCAGGAATTTGTTCAGAAATATGTTTATTCAATGAGGAAAACTTTGTATCTCCTATTTTTATTTTTTAACTATCACTTATGTGTGAAAATTATTTTTCCTTTTGTTCACTTTCATTTTCACTTTCTTTCTGTTATCTGTTTGTCTTTTTGTTGTCCTGTTTTGTTGTATGTTTGTTTGTCTCTCTTTCCTTGTTTGATTTCCTCTTTGCCCCCCCCCCCCCCACTCCCTCTCTCTTTCTTCCCCCTCCCTCACCACTATCCCCATCTCTCCCTCTATCCCTTACCCCCCTCCCTCCATCTCCCTCTCCACTCCCCCTTCCCTCCTTCACTCCCTCCCCCTCCCTCCTTCACTCCCTTCCTCCCCACCACATACCCCCCCTGCCCCTCCCTCCTTCACTCCCTCCCCCTCCCTCCTCTACTCCATCCCTTCCTACCACATACCCCCCCCACTCCCTCTCTCTTTCTTCCCCCTCCCTCACCACTATCCCCGTCTCTCCCTCTATCCCTTACCCCCCTCCCTCCATCTCCCTCACCACTCCCCCTTCCCTCCTTCACTCCCTCCCCCTCCTTCCATCACTCCATCCCTTCCTACCACATACCCCCCTCCCTTCCCCTCCCTCCCCAACACATACCTCCCTCCTTCCTCCTCCTCCCTCCCCCCGTCCCCCTTCCCCCCGTCCCCCCGTCCCTCCACCCCTCAAAATAAAAAAAATTAACAATACCCCAGAAATGAAAGAGAAAATATCTGCTCTTCCCAATCAACAGACTAGGTACATTTGCCATTGTCTCTCATGATTTATGTTGCTTTAGGAATTGTAAAGAAAGTTTCACGTGAGTCTCAAGAGATTTATTTTATCCGTATGTTTCCTTCAGATGCTTGTTTTTTTTTTTTGTTTTTTTTTAAATTATTGTTGTTATCATTATTACTATTATCATTATCATTATTATTACCATTATTACTATTATCATTATCATTATTATTATCATTATCACTG
>NW_025918405.1:0-5000 GCF_019202785.1 Penaeus chinensis
ACACACACACACACATACACACACACACACATACAAAGGAAACACACACACACACACACACACCATCACACATAAATATACATATATATAAGTACTATCAATGGTAAAATATATATATATATATATGTATATCTATGTAAATTATATTATATTATATGCATATCTATTAAATATATATGTATATGTATATAAATGTTATAATAAATAATATCTATATCTATAGATATATATATATATATAATTATAATATATTATATATAATCACACACACACACACACATATATATTAACACATACCGACTGCCGCGATTGTCCAGTGGTTATAGCATGGACTCCGACCCTCGTGAGTCTCGAGTTCAATTCCCCGTCGCGGCGGTCATAAACGTCCTGCACTCTGACTGCTGGCTCGAGGCCTGAGAAAAAGACAAATTGCCATGAGACTTCCAAACGCAGGTGTCGTAGGTGAAAAGTCACTGCCGTGCATCAAGTGCAGAGCGCCGAACCTCGTTGATTTAGGAAGGGCACCCAATCAACAAGGGTGGACACTGCCATGTAATATCTCTCAATACTGAAATGAGAGAGGCCTAAGTCCTGCAGTGGAATGAATGGCTGTTAAAAACAAATATATATATATGTATAAAAATACAGACATAGATGTGAATGTAATATACGCAAGTATGCTAAACTAACAAAGAGTCCAATAAACAAAGAAGAGAGAATCTCACAAATCTTCGTGATTATATATGTAAATATATAAAATATAAATATATATATATACAATATATATATAATAATATATATAAATATATATATATACAAAGCTGATGATTATAAATATATATATATATATATATATATAATAATATTCAAGCTGATGATAATATATATCTATATATAGTATAAATATATACATATAACATATTCAAGCTGATTATTATATATATATATATACATATATAATTAAATATATAAAATACATCAGCTTGAATCAAATTGCAGGCGTATGCTCTCCCAATCTATTCAACTTTGTCATGCGTTGCTTGTTTCCAGTCTAGCCCCAAATTTCGTTATATCGTTACGCCGTCTTGTCCATTGTCTGCCCTTTGCCTCTTTATGTTAACTTATAGCCAGTCCGCTACTTTCTTTTCCATCTGTCGTTCTGTCCTCCAACATATATACCTACCAATTACAATATTGTTTTTTTTTTTTTTTTTTATGGCTAATCCCAAGTATTAATCTTCCACTTTGTTTCCTGATTCCCGTCGCCCTCATCCGAGTATCTTAGGTAATTCCCAGCATCACCACTCCATCCCACTCTGGGCTTCCTCCTCCAATAATTTGGTTGTTAGTAGATGATTCTGATCCTAGTTTTATAACTGGAGGACACATTGGATAGAGACTTTTTTTAACCATAATGGCAAGTAGCCTCTTATTTATGCTACTGTGTCTGCTGAGCATCCAGCTTAGACTGATTGTCACTTAATTTCTCTTCGCTAGATTTTTGTCTTTACGATGCACTAAGTATATATGCTTGACCACTACCTCTCTCTATGCTTGTCGCCTTGTACATGTTCTTTCGAATTGAAACACTACAGTTGGACATGATATTTTTTTTCTGTTTCATCTTTCTTTCAGACTTTCTCTATTCATCCATTTCATTTGGCAGAATTCACTGAAGATAACAATACATCTGCAAATCTGAAATTGTTTAGGTATTCGTCTCCCCTATTCTGAACCCTTTCAGTTCCATTCTAGCTTCTTGAAAATTTCCTCAAGCAAGCTGTAAACAGTTTTTGGTGAGTGTATCGCCCTGCCCAACACTTGTTAATTGTATTTTATCGGTTTCCGTTGGAGCTTGATGGTTGCTTCCCATCATCGATCATCACACACACACACACACACACACATATAATCTTCCAATATTTTACAATATATATTTTCTCTCCTTCCTGTCTTCGAATAGTTTTCTAGTACTGCTGGAATTTGAGTCAAAAGCCTTTTCGAATTGATGAATGTCATAATACACATGGTTTTCTATATTTTTTATTTTACCCAATTTTTTTATTTTCCTACTTATTTGGTTGAGAATGTAGATTGGTCCGTTGTTGAGAATCCACTGCAAAGCCCGCCTTTCTCTAGTTGGTTAGAATCCAACGTCAAGAAGCAGTTTGTGTAACTTTTTGTGAACAGTTTGTAAGTAACTTAAAGGAGGCTTATGGGTCGGTATTTTTTTAGATCATTGCTAACCGTTTTTTATTTATCAAAAAAAGTGTTGCATTTTCCCAGGCTTTCGGAGTTTTTTCCATTAAGAAGGCATTTGCTAAAAAGATTGCCCTAGTCACTGCTGCAATTTCTCCTACATCTATTTATAAGACTAATCTTATTCCGTCTTCACGATGGCGTTTTTACCTCTCGTTATACCTGTTATTTATTTATCTCTTGTTGTTATGCATGTTATCTATACCAATCTGTTACTTTCTTTGTTCATCTGCCTCCTGTCTCAATATAATTACCTTCCATTGCCATTTTTCTTTAGTTATTCTGTTTGTAATGTTAGGTATTCTCTAGTTACTGCAAATCGCTTCTATCTGTGGCTGTTTATTTGAGTTGTATTGATCCTGCAAAAGTCTTCCACTACTCTTCCGATCTCCCTTTTAAGCTGTTTCCATTCCGATACCGAGATCACCTGTTTCATTTATTATTTGAAATTGTATTTCTGTACATTCTCCTCTTTTCATTTATATCTTTGTTAGTTCAACTAATTATATTTTGTCTCTGTCTGACAATACTTCCATGGCTCTACGTTTTTGCACAATACTATTTAGTTTCTACCGGAAAGCTTGCTGGAACTCTGCTTAACGTTCTTACCGTCAATGTTGAGATCTCGTCGGTGAGAAGTTGAATATCTGTTTTGGATGTTAAGGTCAAATTCCTGTCGCCCTTGTCTTCAAGTTAGCTAAATTTGGCTAAAGTTTACTTCGTTCCGTTCTGAAGTGTAATATTTACTTTGGGACTTTCAGAACCATTCATACTTTATTAATAACTTGAAATTAATGAAGTCAATTTCGTTTTTTATGCCAGATAGCGACTTTCAATTCCCCTTCTGATCTAGTCTTCTTACGAAGAAAAAAGACTAGAGTGATCAAAGCCACCGCAAAATCGATTAGCTTTTGCCTCCTCAAGAGGAATGCAAAAGCTATCGATTTTGCGGAGGCTTGATCACTCTAGTCTTTTTTTCCTTCGTAAGAAGACTTGATCAGAAGGGGACTTGAAGTCGCTATCTGGCATAATAAACGAAAATTGACTTCATAATTTCAAGTTATTAATAAAGTATGAATGTCAGAGTCGCAAAGTAAAATTACACTTCAGAACGGAAAAGAAGTAAACTTTAGCCAAATTTAAGCTAACTTGAAGACAAGGGCGACAGAATTTTGACCTTAACACCAAAAAAGATATTTACTTCTCAAACCCACGAATCTCAACAAAGAAAAGGAAGAAACGTTAACCCAAAATTCCACAACTTTCGTAGAAACAAAAAAAGATTGGCAAAAACTAGAGCCCCTGGAAGTATTTTCCAAAAGAGAAAAAAATAAAAATTTGTTGAACTAAAAAAGACTATAAATGAAAAGAGGAGAAAGTAAAAGAAAACAATTTTAAAAAAATTAAAAGAAAAAAGTGATCCCCGGTTTTCCAAAGGAAAAAAGCTAAAAGGAACTCGGGAAAGAGAGTGGGAAAACTTTTGGGAGGGATCAATACAAAACCCCAAAAAACAGCCACAAAAGAAGCGAATGCAGTAACTAGAGACCTTTCCTAACCCCTTACAACCCCAAAAAATAAAAAGAAAAAAGGCAATGGGGAGGGCATATATATTGGAGACAAGGGCGACAGATTAAAAAAGAAAAGTAACAGACCCTTTCTATGAAAAACAAGCATAACATCACAAAGAAAATAAATAAAAAGAACAGGGAAAACGAAGGTTTAAAAAACCCCTTGAAAAAACGGAAAAAGAATAGACCTTATAATAGTGTGAGAAAAATTTCAGCAGGGAAACAGGCAATCTTTTTTGCAAATGCCTTCCTTTAAAGGGAAAAAAACCCCAAAGCCGGGAAAATTGCCCCAAACACTTAATTTTTATAAAATAAAAAAAGGGTTTGAAATGATCCCACAAAAAAAATACCGGGCCCCTTAAAACCTCCTTTAAGTTACTTACAAAATGTTTTACAAAAGTTAACACAACTCGCTCTCTGGGCCCGTCTTGGGTTCTAACCAACCCAGAGAACAGGGGCCCTTTTTTCTGGATTTTCCCCCCCAACAACGGACCACATCTAATTTTTCACCCAAAATAAGAGGAAAAATTTAAAAAAAAAAATAGAAAAACCCCCTTTTATGAAAAATTCATCAATAAAGAAAAAGGGATTTGACTCAAAACCAACAAGGGACTTTGAAACTATTTCGAAAAAACAGGAAATAGAGGAAATAATAATTTTAAAATATTGGAAGATAATATGTGTGTTGTGGTGTGTGTGGTGATGATACGAGATGGGACAGCCCAACCCTCAAGCTCCACACGGAAAAACCCATAAAAAAACCAATTAAAAAAAAAGGGGTTTTGGGGAGGGGGATACCACCTCCCAAAACTGTTTTCCCGCTTGCCTTTAGAAATTTTTCCCAAAAAGCTAAAAAGGAACTGAAAGGGTAAAAAGAATTTGGAGACGAAACCTAAACAAATTTCAATTTTGGGAGGTTTTTTATATTGTTACTTCATGAATCTGCAAATGAAAAAAAAGAGAAAGTCGAAAAAGGAAAAGGAAAAAAAAATACATGTCCCCCCAAAAGTAAGTTCCAAATTTTGAAAAAGACACATTAAAAAGGCAAGCACAAGGTTTGTGGTCAAACATATTTCCCTTGTGCAATTTGTAAAGAACAAAAACCCTTTTAGCAAAAGAGGAAATTAAGTGACACATAAATCCAAACGGAAAGCCTTCAGCAACACAGTAAAC
>NW_025918406.1:0-10000 GCF_019202785.1 Penaeus chinensis
TTACGAAACGTACATGAGTATGCGTACATGGCGGCGTGTATACATTCATACATACACGCGCTCGTATGCTTATGAAAACGTACATGAGTATGCGTACATGATAGCGCATAAACATACATACTTACATATACGCGCTCGTATGCGTACATGGTAGCGTATATACATACATACATACATACATATACGCGCTCGTATGCGTACATGGTGGCGTGTATACATACATACATACATACATACACACGCGCGTACGCATTCGCACACATACGCACGCATGCACATAGATACGGATGTATGGACGCACGCACACGTACGCACACACACACACACACACACACACACACACACACACATGTACATTAATACACGTACAATTATATACGTACACAGTCAAACAAACATATGTATATCAATTTTTACAAACACGCATATTTATACCTACACACATACATGTAAAAGTACACACACATGTGAATATATTTTGTACACACACAAAACACAGTCAATTATGTCTTCTAATTAATTTCATAACTTCATACACACACACACACACACACACACACACGCACACACACGCAGATACACACACACACACGCACACACACATCGATTACATAAAATTGAATAGATTTATTATTAACAAATCAAATTCATGTATATATAATATACATACAAAATATATGCATATATATATATATATATATATATATATATACACACACATATACATATATACATATATATATATATATATATATATATAATATATATACACAAAATATACATACAAAATATATATATAATTTGTATAATAATATGCATATATATAATAATATACATACATAAAATACATACATAATATATATAATAATATATATATAATAATATACACACATAATATACATATAAAATATATATAGTGATATACATATATACCATATATAGTAATATACCTATGTAATATATATACAGTAATACATATATATATACATACATAATATACATACATACTGTATGCGAATATACATACTGTTCCTTCCAATTTTGCTGACCCGCGTTCAAATCCCGCACCGCCAGTGCCTTGCACACAGGGGAAACTTTAGCAAAGATGACTTATTGTTATTATTATATATCTTTATTATAGGTATGTACATAGTTATCTATTTTATGTATATTTTATGTCACACACATGGCAAGGAATCTGCGCTCGTCGAGAGGGACCCTCGTAGGTGGAAACGAAGGGTAGATGCCGGCGTTAGCTCTCCTGCCTTATCTCTCTATTTATTGAGTACTTCTTGTCTCTCATTTTCCCTTCTCTTTCAATTCTATTTCTCTCATTTTTTCTTCTTCTCCTTTTTCCTTTCCCTGTTTTTCTGGTAATCTGAAACCTGAATAGAAAGAATAATATTTAAAAAAAAAGCAACAATAATGATACTGATATTCGCATAAACCGCCTCTTTGCACAGATCCGGACGTGGGTGTTCGGCATCCTCCTCCTGGCCCAGGCTTCGGTCTCGTCCGGTGACACCCTGGACACATACTCGGAGGTCCCAGCCCAGGGCCCACACGCCACCCACTCCCCACAGCCCACAGCCCACTCCCCGCACCCCGCAGCCCACTCCCCACACCCCACGGCCCACTCTCCACACCCCACGGCCCACTCCCCACACCCCACTCTCCACTCTCCACACCCCACAGCCCACTCTCCACACCCCACGGCCTTCCCACACCTCACCTTCCCCTCCGTCCAGGGCTCGTACGCCCCGCCCCACGCAGGCTACCCGTCCCCGACGCCCTACGCGGCCCCTGGGTACCCCTCGTACCCCGTGCCTGCCGCCTATGGCACACCGAGTCCCTACGGAGGGCTCCTCGCTCCGCAGTACCCGACGGCTGGGTACGGAGCCCCCTATGGCTACCCGACGCCTCAGTATTCCGTGCCTTTGCTAGGCTATGGGGGTACGGTACTACCCCACGCCGCTCCTACAGATGCCTACGCAGCGCCTGAGCCTGAGCCTGCTGCTGACTACAAGGCACCTGCTGCTGACTATAAGGCACCTGCTGCTGACTACAAGGCGCCTGCTGCTGACTATAAGGCACCTGCCGCTGACTATAAGGCACCTGCCGCTGACTACAAGGCACCTGCTGCTGACTATAAGGCACCTGCCGCTGACTATAAGGCACCTGCCGCTGACTACAAGGCACCTGCTGCTGACTACAAGGCACCTGCTGCTGACTACAAGGCACCTGCTGCTGACTACAAGGCTCCTGCTGCTGGCTACGTGTACAAGGCTCCCGAGGGACTGCCCCAACCTGGGTATCACGCCCCGAAACCGACCTACAAGCCTCCCACGGCTTACAAAGCACCGGCACAACAAGGTTACGACTACACACCTCCTGAAACTGCTTACAAGGCCCCTGCTGCTGACTACAAGGCTCCTGCTGTTGACTACAAGGCCCCTGCTGCTGACTACAAGGCGCCCGCTGCTGGCTATGACTACACGCCTCCCGAAACTGCTTACATAGCCCCTGCTGCAGACTACAAGGCTCCTGCTGCTGGCTACGTGTACAAGGCCCCCGAGGGACTGCCCCAACCTGGGTATCACGCCCCGAAACCGACCTACAAGCCTCCTACGGCTTACAAAGCACCTGTACAGCACGGTTACGACTACACGCCCCCCGTATCTGCTTACAAGGCCCCTGCTGCTGACTACAAGGCACCTGCTGCTGACTACAAGGCCCCTGCCGCTGACTACAAGGCACCCGCTGCTGACTACAAGGCGCCCGCTGCTGGCTATGACTACACACCTCCCCAGACTGCTTACAAGGCTCCTGCTGCAGACTACAAGGCTCCTGCTGCTGGCTACGTGTACAAAGCCCCCGAGGGACTGCCGCAACGAGGCTACCACGCCCCGAAACCGACCTACAAGCCTCCAACTGCCAGCGGGTATGATTATACACCCCCTAAATCAGACTACCTGCCTCCTAAGTCTGATTATGAGGCTCCTGCCCCTGGCTACGTGTACAAGGCCCCTGAGGGACTGCCCCAACGAGGCTACCATGCTCCCAAACCGACTTACAAGCCTCCAACTGCCAGCGGATATGATTATACGCCCCCTAAGTCGGACTACTTGCCTCCTAAGTCTGATTATGAGGCTCCTGCTGCTGGCTACGTGTACAAGGCCCCTGAGGGACTGCCACAACGAGGCTACCATGCTCCCAAACCGACTTACAAGCCTCCAACTGCCAGCGGATATGATTATACGCCCCCTAAGTCGGACTACTTGCCTCCTAAGTCTGATTATGAGGCTCCTGCTGCTGGCTACGTGTACAAGGCTCCCGAGGGACTGCCCCAACGAGGCTACCACGCTCCGAAACCGACCTACAAGCCTCCCACGGCTTACAAAGCACCCGCACAGCACGGTTATGACTACACGCCTCCTGAAACTGCTTACATAGCCCCTGCTGCAGACTACAAGGCTCCTGCTGCTGGCTACGTGTACAAGGCTCCCGAGGGACTGCCCCAGCGAGGCTACCACGCCCCGAAACCGACCTACAAGCCTCCAACTGCCAGCGGATACGACTACACGCCCCCTAAATCAGACTACCTGCCTCCTAAGTCAGATTACGAGGCCCCCAAGTCAGATTACGAGGCCCCCAAGTCAGACTACGAGGCCCCCAAGTCGGGCTACAGGATCCACGACCCCTCGTACTCGACCACGATGGACCCCAACTGGCGGCCGAAGTTCACGACCCCCTACCCCGACGCCGTGACCTTCGTCCCCCCCTACGACTACAGCCAGTACCACGACGGCTACCTCGCCAAGGGGCACGACCATCACCACGACGACCACGCGGACGACCATCACGACGACCCCCACTACCAGATCGACTACAAGATCGACTCGGCCCACGCCCCTTCGGTCTCTACCTACGGCGGGATCCTCCACGACGACCACCAGCCAGGCTATGCCCCGGACCCGACTATCTACCCGTCCGCTGACACCCACGCGGCCTCGGGCGGGTATGGGTATGCCACGCCCAAGCCTGCGTACCACGAGGCACCCGCTGCTGACTACAAGGCACCTGCTGCTGACTACAAGGCACCTGCCGCTGACTACAAGGCACCTGCTGCTGACTACAAGGCACCTGCTGCTGACTACAAGGCACCTGCTGCTGACTACAAGGCACCTGCTGCTGACTACAAGGCTCCTGCTGCTGACTACAAGGCACCTGCTGCTGACTACAAGGCACCCGCTGCTGACTACAAGGCACCTGCTGCTGACTACAAGGCACCTGCCGCTGACTACAAGGCACCTGCCGCTGACTACAAGGCGCCCGCTGCTGACTACAAGGCACCTGCTGCTGACTACAAGGCACCTGCTGCTGACTACAAGGCACCTGCTGCTGACTACAAGGCACCTGCTGCTGACTACAAGGCGCCTGCTGCTGACTACAAGGCGCCTGCTGCTGACTACAAGGCACCTGCCGCTGACTACAAGGCTCCTGCTGCTGACTACAAAGCACCCACTGCTGACTACAAGGCACCTGCTGCTGACTACAAGGCTCCTGCTGCTGACTACAAAGCACCCGCTGCTGACTACAAGGCACCCGCTGCTGACTACAAGGCACCTGCCGCTGACTACAAGGCACCCGCTGCTGACTACAAGGCACCTGCTGCTGACTACAAGGCACCCGCTGCTGACTACAAGGCGCCTGCTGCTGACTACAAGGCACCCGCTGCTGACTACAAGGCACCTGCTGCTGACTACAAGGCACCTGCTGCTGACTACAACCCACCCGCTGCTGACTACAACGCCCCTGCTGCCGGCTACGACTACAACGCCCCTGCTGCCTCCCTGCCCTCGCTTGATTATGGACAGGCCGAAAGGGTCTACGGCGTGCAAGGGGCGGGGCCTATCTACGCACCGCCCACACTGCCGCACAGGGTGAGTAGTAAGGCCTTCCGGCGCTCCGTCTGTCGTTAGTAGTGTTGTAAGTAGGTGCTGTAAGTCCTTGGCTGTACATCCCTGGCTTTACAAGTAAGTAGGTGTTATAGTGTTATAAGTAGGTGTTGTAAGTAGGTGTTATAGTGTTGTAAGTAGGTGTTTTAGTGTTGTAAGTAGGTGTTATAGTGTTGTAAGTAGGTGTTATAGTGTTGTAAGTAGGTGTTTTAGTGTTGTAAGTAGGGTTGTAAGTAGATGTTGTAGGTAGGTGTTGTATGTAGGTGTTGTAAGTAGGTGTTATAGTGTTGTAAGTAGGTGTTATAGTGTTGTAAGTAGGTGCTGTAAGTAGGTGTTATAGTGTTGTAAGTAGTTGTTGTATAAAGGTGTTGTAAGTAGGTGTTGTATGTATGTGTTGTAAGTAGGTGTTGTAAGTAGGTGGTGTAAGTAGGTGTTGTATGTAGGTGGTGTAAGTAGGTGTTGTATGTAGGTGGTGTAAGTAGGTGTTGTAAGTAGGTGCTGTAAGTAGGTGTTGTAAGTAGGTGCTGTAAGTAGGTGTTATAGTGTTGTAAGTAGGTGATGTAAGTAGGTGTTATACTGTTGTAAGTAGGTGTTGTATGTAGGTGTTGTAAGTAGGTGTTGTAAGTAGGTGTTGTATGTAGGTGTTGCAAGTAGGTGTTGTAAGTAGGTGCTGTAAGTAGGTGCTGTAAGTAGGTGCTGTATGTAGGTGTTGTATGTAGGTGTTGTAAGTAGGTGTTGTAAGTAGGTGTTGTATGTAGGTGTTGTAAGTAGGTGTTGTATGTAGGTGTAAGTAGGTGTTGTAAGTAGGTGTTGTAAGTAGGTGCTGTAAGTAGGTGCTGTAAGTAGGTGGTGTAAGTAGGTGTTGTAAGTAGGTGCTGTAAGTAGGTGTTATAGTGTTGTAAGTAGGTGTTATAGTGTTGTAAGTAGGTGTTGTATGTAGGTGTTGTATGTAGGTGCTGTAAGTAGATGTTGTAAGTAGGTGTTGTAAGTAGGTGTTGTAAGTAGGTGTTGTATGTAGGTGTTGTAAGTAGGTGTTGTAAGTAGGTGTTGTATGTAGGTGTTGTAAGTAAGTGTTGTAAGTAGGTGTTGTATGTAGGTGCTGTAAGTAGGTGTAAGTAGGTGTAAGTAGGTGCTGTAAGTAGGCGTTATAGTGTTGTAAGTAGGCGTAATAGTGTTGTAAGTAGGTGTTGTAAGTAGGTGTTATGGTGTTGTAAGTAGGTGTTGTAAGTAGGTGCTGTAATTAGGTGTTATAGTGTAGGGCCTTCTGATTGATCTCCCTGTGCTATCAGGGGAGCTGACAAGAGCTGAGAGAGGAGCTTGGAACTTCCCTGTGCTATCAGGGGAGCTGACAGGAGCTTAAGAGAGGAGCTTGGAACTTCCCTGTGCTATCAGGGGAGCTGACAGGAGCTTAAGAGAGGAGCTTGGAACTTCCCTGTGCTATCAGGGAAGCTGACAGGAGCTTAAGAGAGGAGCTTGGAACTTCCCTGTGCTATCAGGGGAGCTGACAGGAGCTTAAGAGAGGAGCTTGGAACTTCCCTGTGCTATCAGGGGAGCTGACAGGAGCTTAGTTAGGAGCCTGGAACATGCTAGTCTTTACAACAGGAGGATCTATTGCTTTCGGGGGAACTGACAGGAGGTTGAACAGGAGCTTGGAACATCCCTGTCTTTATAAAAGGAGGATTGATCTCCCAAGCTATCAGGGGGAGAAGCCATCTCCGGCTGTCTCCATCCCTTCGGATAGCGGAAGTCCGTCCTGTCTATCAGCTTACACTGGCATTGAAATAGATTTTGATTCTGGCCTCGTGTCAGGTTGCGTACTCTCCTGCTGACGCTCGTAATATTCCCACTGTTTTAGGAGACGTTTGTATTTTGTTTGTCGTATGTATGTGTGTCTGTATGAGAGTGTACATGTGAGTGAGTGAGTAAATGTGTACGTCTGTGTGAGTGAGTGAGGAAATGTGTACGTCTGTGTGAGTGAGTGAGGAAATGTGTACGTCTGTGTGAGTGAGTGAGGAAATGTGAATATCTGTGTGAGTGAGTGAGGAAATGTGTACGTCTGTGTGAGTGAGTGAGGAAATGTGAATATCTGTCTGAGTGAGTGAGTAAATGTGTACGTCTGTGTGAGTGAGTGAATAAATGTGTACGTCTGTGTGAGTGAGTGAGGAAATGTGTACGTCTGTGTGAGTGAGTGAGTAAATGTGTACGTCGGTGTGAGTGAGTGAGTAAATGTGTACTTCTGTGTGAGTGAGTGAATAAATGTGTACGTCTGTGTGAGTGAGTGAGTAAATGTGTACGTCTGTTTGTGTTTATGTAAGTGCTCGTAATGGGTACAAACGACAAATTTCTCTTATAAAACTTAGAGCGCCTCCTGCTCCTCCTCCTCAGGGATTTTTCCGAGCCCCAGAGACTGAGGATCTCCGGCTACCTGGTATATCTACCTGGTATCTACCTGGTATCTACCTGGTATCTACCTGGTATCTACCTGGTATCGGCGCCCCCAACCTTAATTCCCGGACATGGTATAGCGATTAGGTACAGAGGCCAAGGAGATCGACCAGGTCCTTGTTAGAACTCGCTGGAGGATCCTCTGACACCGCAGGGTTAACTGGAGTGCCGAGTTAGGTGGCACTGAGCATGGACGGGCTCTCGATGTCTTTTAGGGGCCACTTCAAGGGACCCCGTTTCTTCAGGCTGTCCAATTTAGACTGAAGGAGGAGGACCATGCTCGGAGGTTGTCTCTCGAGGCTGTCCCACTTAGACTGAAGGAGGAGGACTGTGCCCAGCAGTTGCCTCTCTAAGCTGTCCCACTTAGACTGAGGGAAGTATTACTGTGCGCCGAAGTTGCCTATCCACATTGTCTTCTTTAGACTAAAGGAAGGAGGACTGTGCGCGGAAATTGCCTCTCCAGACTGTCTTCCTTAGACTGAGGGAAGTATTATTGTGCGCCGAAGTTGCCTATCCACATTGTCTTCTTTAGACTGAAGGAAGTATTATTGAGCCTGGAAGTTGCCTCTCTAAGTTGTCTTCTTTAGACTGAGGAAGTATTACTGTGCCCAGAAGTTGCCTATCCACATTGTCTTCTTTAGACTAAAGGAAGGAGGATTGTGCGTGGAGATTGCCTCTCCAAACTGTCTTCCTTAGACTGAGGGAAGTATTACTGTGCCTAGAAGTTGCCTATCCACATTGCCTTCTTTAGACTGATGGAAGGAGGACTGTGCTCGGAGGTTGTCTCAAAGCTGTCCCACTTAGCTGGAGGGAAGGTTATTGTGCCCAGAAGTTGCCTCTCTAAGTTGTCTTCTTTAGACTGAGGGAAGTATTACTGTGCGCCGAAGTTGCCTATCCACATTGTCTTCTTTAGACTGAGGGAGGAGGTCTGTGCTTGGAGGTTGTCTCTCGAGGCTGTCCCACTTAGACTGAAGGAGGAGGACTGTGCCCAGCAGTTGCCTCTCTAAGCTGTCCCACTTAGCCTGAGGAAGTATTACTGTGCGCCGAAGTTGCCTATCCACATTGTCTTCTTTAGACTAAAGGAAGGAGGACTGTGCGCAGAGATTGCCTCTCCAGGCTGCCCCACTTAGACTGAGGAAGTATTACTGTGCCCAGAAGTTGCCTATCCACGTTCTCCTCTTTAGACTGATGGAAGGAGGATTGTGCTTGAAGATTGCCTCTCCAGACTCTCCTCCTTAGACTGAGGGAAGTATTATTGTGCGCCGAAGTTGCCTCTCTAAGTTGTCTTCCTTAGACTGAGGGAAGTATTACTGTGCGCAGAAGTTGCCTATCCACATTGTCTTCTTTAGACTGAGGAAGTATTATTGAACCCGGAAGTTCCCACGACTACCTCTGGCCGTTCTATCTCTTTCCCGAGAAACCCGAGAGGATCCTGGAGCTCCGTCGGGATCCAGCGGGAGCTCCGTCGGGATCCAGCGGGAGCTCCGTCGGGATCCAGCGGGAGCTCCCAGACGCCGCTTTAGGAGACCATTGGGTCCGGACGCGAGACCGAGGCGGCATTTGAAGTTTTAAAAAAGTTTAAATTTTTAAAAAGTTTAGTTTTGATTCCATTTATTACAATGGATATTCTTGATGTGACACGTCGGGCGAGAGAGAGAGAGAGACGTGTTTCTCGACTCAAAAAGGGGAATCTTGCCGAAGAGCTTGGGAGGTAATTGTCTCTTTAACGGAGCGAGTTTATTTTCCTTTTATTGATGGGTTCAGTGTTTAGCTAATATGTTCATTCATTCGTGTGTTGATTTACCTCGATTTCTTTTAGGTTCGGGATCCCTACGACGCTGTCTCTATCTACGACGATCCATGATTCATTAACCAACCATTTATTTATTTACTTACTTACTTACTTATTTAAATACCTAATATTTTTATTATTTACATAACTAATATTCTTATTAATTCATCTTTTTTTTCATTTCTCTCGATTTCTTTTAGGTTCTGGACCCCTACGCCGCGGTCTCTGCCTACGACGATCCATAAATCATATTTAATAACCGATCATTCATTTATTTATTTATCTATCTATCTATCTATCTATTTACTAATATATTAATTCCTTCATTTATTAATTTGTCTCGATTTCTTTTAGGTTCTGGACCCCTACGCCGCGGTCTCTGCGTACGACGATCATGAATCATATTTAATAACCAATCAATTAATTCGTCTATTTATTTCTATACCTACTAATTTAATTAATTCCTTCATTTATCAATTTCTCTCGATTTCTTTTAGGTTCTGGACCCCTACGCCGCGGTCTCTGCCTACGACGACCTCTATTTGGCCCCGCGACCTCTGAGGAGGAGGAGGCCGGGGCGCAGGCGCTTCAGGGGCAGAGTCTGGCGCTCCGTCGAGTAAAGCCGCTTCTCGCTCTCTCTCTCTTCTCTCTTCTCTTTGTCTTTGTCTCTGGCTCTTCTCTTTCTTTGTCTTTCTTTGTCTTTCTTTGTCTTTCTCTTCTCTTTTTCTCTGTCTCTTTGTCTTTCTTTGTCCTTGTTTTCTCTGTCTCTTTTTCTCTGTCTCTCTTCTCTTTTCTTATTCTCTGT
>NW_025918407.1:0-5000 GCF_019202785.1 Penaeus chinensis
GGTTCCTCGACGTCTGGAGGTCGACTACTGTTTCCATTTCTTCTGACTGTCGACCTTGGGGTTGACGGACCTCATTTCAATACTAATTATACAGTTCTTGAGCACTTTTGATTTCTAAATGACTCCCTTTACACCCCCCCTCCCTCCTTCCCTCCCTCACCCCCTCTCCCCCCTCCCCTATCCATTCACTTCTTTTATTTCTTTATTTATTCCTTATTATTTTTTTTAAAGGTTTCCGGTGTAAGCGACAAGCTACAACACAAATTATGGTAATTATGATTAATTTGATTGTTCATGCTAGGAGAGGGTGCTGTGGGGGGGAGGGGAGGAGGGGGGCGCAAGCGAGTCGGGGGGGGGGGGGGATGGAGGATGCCAGTCGTGGCGTGGACGAGAAGATTGGTAAAGAAGAAGAAGGAGGAGGAGAAAAAGGAGGAGAAGAAAAGGGAATTAAGAGTGATAATTAAGAACTTACTCTGAGAGTTTCGAGACGCTCTGTGAAATTCGACTAATGACGAGAAAAAATAATATCAACATAAATTACCAGGATCTAGAAAAAAGAGAGGAAGGGAGAAGAGAGAAGAAGAAGAAGAAGAAGAGGAAAAAAAGAAAAAGAAAAAAGAAAACGGAAGAGAGAGAGAGAGAGAGAGAGAGAGAGAGAGAGAGAGAGAGAGAGAGAGAGAGAGAGAGAGAGAGAGAGAAAGAGAGAGAGAGAGAGAGAGAGAGAGAAACAGAAAACAGAACTTAACAGTGAGAGTCGCTCTGAAAAAACAAAACAAAGAGGAAAGAAGTTTATTGTATATCCCTATTTCTATAAAAAGAAAAAAACTAAACCATAATAGCAGTTATGAGACCCCCCCCTCTCCCTCCTCCTTCTTCCCCCCACCCCCTCCCCTTACATAAGAGTAATATGAACACAACTTCAGCACAAAAATCAAATAAACCATTTCCATTCTCATACTATTTTTCTTCCACGGATTTGAGGGAATTTTCGCTGTGGACTTTTCCATTGGTCATATATCATCCATTAAGTGAGCTCGCTTGGCCACACTGATCCATAAGGGAGGAGGGTGGTGAGCTCTGATACACACGCGCTTCACAATGCTTCAGTCACTTGCCACTTCGCTCGCCCGCCTGCCCGCCCGACCGCCCGACCGACCGCCCGCTCCTGGCCTGTCGGCACCGTGGGCTACCCCTCCGTGCCTCCCCTCGGCCCCCGTCTCTCTCTCTCTCTCTCCCCTCTCCTCTCTCCCTACTCTGTCTCTCCATTCGCTGTACTGGGGTGTGGGTCCTCCTCCTCCTCCTCCCTCTCCTCTTCCCTCCATCCCTCTTCCTTCTCCTCCTCCTCCTCGTCCTCTCTCTCTCTCTCTCTTCCATCCCTTCCCTCTCCCTCCCCCCCCCTTCCTCCTCCTCCTCTGCCGCTCCTCCCCTTGGCTCCCTGAACCAGCCGCTTCCCCTCGCGCGCTCGCTCGCTCTTTCCGACTTTCTCTCTCCGTTTTTCCCTCTCGGAACTCTTGCTGAGCATTGACCAAAGGCCTTCGCCCGTTTTTCCCCTCGCTCCTCCCGCCCGCCGACGCATCCACAAGCAGCAGAGGCAAGCGGGCAAGCAGGAGGCAAGCAGGGAAGAGTGAGCGACCAGCAGTCCCCTTCCGCCATCGCTGTTCTCGACGGCCACTGCTGATGCCACAGCTCCCCCCCCCCCCCCTCCAACTCCCCGTCTCCCCTCTCCCCACCCTCTCTCCCCGACTCCCCTCGCCGCTCGCTGCTCGGCGCCGCCCCCTTCTCCCCCCCCCTCTCCCCTCACCGCTCCCTTATCCCTATCCCCTCTCCTACCCCTCCTTCCGCCCCCCACCCCCACGCCCCTATCCCCCCCTCCCTATCCCCCCCCTCGCCCCTCTCCACCTCGAGCGCTGGGAAGTGGCGTGAGCGATGGCTTGTGGTAATGGCGGGGGTATGATGTATAATGTGACGATCCGCAGCCTCATTACGACCGGCCATCAGTATCTATAAAGTCTCTGCCGTCACACACACAGAGCGCCACAACTCATCACCGCCGCACCAAATACACGCGGGCCCTCGACTCTAACTCGGATTTGAAGAAGAGAAAAAGTAAATGAATTTCTCTCTCTCTCGCCCCCCCTTCTCACTCTCACTCTCACTCTTTTCTCGATCTCGCTCTCTCTCTTTCCTCTTTCTTGGTCTCTCTTTCTCTATGTTTCTTGGTCTCATTCTCTATGTTTCTCGGTCTCTCTTTTTCTCTATGTTTCTCTCTCTCTCTCTCTCTCTCTCGTTCTCTCTCTCTCTCTCTCTCTCTCTCTCTCTCTCTCTCTCTCTCTCTCTCTCTCCTCTCTCTCTCTCTCTCTCTCTCTCTCTCTCTCTCTCTCTCTCTCTCTCTCTCTCTCTCTCTCTCTCTCTCTCTCTCTCTCTCTCTCTCTCTCTCTCTCTCTCTCTCTCTCTCTCTCTCTCTCTCTCTCTCTCTCTCTCTCTCTCTCTCTATCTCTCTCTCTCTCTCTCTCTCTCTCTCTCTCTCTCTCTATCTCTCTCTCTCTCTCTCTCTCTCTCTCTCTCTCGCTCTCTCTCTCTCTCTCTCTCTCTCCTCTCCCTCTCTCTCTCTCTCTCTCTCTCTCTCTCTCTCTCTCTCTCTCTCTCTCTCTCTCTCTCTCTTTCCTTCCGGTTCTCACGCTCCTCATCTCTCTCCTTATTCTCTTTTCTTTCACTCATCCCCTTCCTCTTCCGTGTCCCCTTTACCCCTCTTCTTCCCTCCTCCTCCATCACATCTTCCTCCCCTCCCCCCCCCTCCCCTCATCCACAACCCGGCCCGGAATAAGAAGGAAAAAAAAGGGAGGAAAAGAGAGGGGAAAAAATATACAGAAATCCTACGGGTCCCGAGGCCATCCAGCGCCCGCAGAAGACCTCAAAAAGGTTTTCCTTTTAGCTTACAACTCGTCTTGCGTCACCCCCTCCTCCCCCCTCCTCTTTCCCCCACTTCCCCTTCTTCCCTTTACCCCTCTCCTCTTCCCCTCTCCTTCCCTGCGTCTATCGCCCCCCCCTCTCCCCTCTACCTATCTTTCCCTCCTCCCCTCTACTTATCTTTCCCCCTCCCCCCTCCCCTTCTCTTCCCGTCTTCCCCTTTCCGTCCCTCCTCTTCCCCTCTTCCCCCTCTCCCCCCTCTATCCATCTTTCCCTTCCTCCTCTCCCTGTCGCTCCCCCTCCCCCCCCCCCACCTCTTCTAAGGCACATGCGCGTAACTCCTCCAATCACAAACTTACACGTCATACTTTGAACACCTTTAATGACGTGGCTGTGACGTCATTTGATTTTAGATGAAAACAAGAATAAACATTTTGAGGATAATGTTAACACAATAACATAGCAACGACTGATGATTATAAGCGATTCTACCAATTACAGGACTAATGGTAATAATAATATCAGTAATATGAATGGTGGTAATAACAACAATAATAATAATGCTTATAACAAGATTATGATGGTAACAATACTAGTGATACAATTATGACATTGATAATGATAATACTAATGCAAATAATTATAGTAATACTAACAATAACGATGATAATGTTGGTTAAAATAAAATTAATAATCATGCAAGTAATAATATGCTAATAATGATGGTGATCATAATAACAATGATAATGATAATGCTCATAATAATAATAATAATAATAATAATAATAATAATAATAATAACAATAATGCTAATAATAATGATTACAATAATGATAATGATTATAATGATGATAATAGTGATGGCAATAATAATGATAATGATAATAATAATGATAATAATAATAATGAGGTTAATAAAATGATATTATTAACCATCATGCTAATGATAATAATAATAATGATAATAATAATAATAATAATAATAATAATAATAACTATGATGACAATAATGATAATAATAAAACAAAAATGATAAAGATAATGATAAAAATCATAATAATGATAGTAATGATAATGATGATATTAACTATTGTATTAAAAAATGATAATAGTAATAGAGATGGTAATAGTAATTAACAACAATAAGAACAATAATGATACAACCACCACCACCACCAACAACAATAATAATGATAATAACAATAATAATAATAACAATGAAAAATAATAACAACAACAACAACAAGAACAATAATAATAATGTTGATAATAATAATAATAATAATAATAATAATAATAATGATAATAACAGTGATAATGAAAATAATAATAATAATAATGATAATAATAATGATAATAATAATAATAATAATAATAATAATAGCAATGATAATAATAATAAATTAATAATAATAATAATAACAATAATAATGATAATAATAATGAGGATAACGATAATAACAACTAATAACAACAGCAATAATAATGATAATGATAATATGATAATGGTAATAACAATAATAATAGTGACAATAATAATAATGATAACAATAACAATAACAATAATAATGATAACAATAACAATAACAATAATAATAATATTAATACTAATAATATCAGCAATGATAATAATAACAATGATAATGATAAGATAACAATTATCATTTTCATAATTATTATCATTATCCCTACCACTATTGTCATCATCAATATTTTCGTTCTTAATTATCATTATTATTATCATTATTGATATCATAACAGTAATAATAATGATAATATTATTTAAAGAATAACTGTAATGATAATAACGACGATAATTAGCAATAGTGATGGTAATAAGAATAACAGTAGTAATATTAACAACAAAGAAGATAATAATAAGAAAATTATATCTATAATAATTGGCACAACAACAATAATAAATCTAATAATAGTAATTGTAGTTATAATAACAATAGCGATATTGACAATCAATATGATAACAATGCAACAACATCGAAAAATTATAATTATAATAACAACAATACAAATTTGAGAATGACAATATCAACAACAACCGCAACAGCATATATCAACAACAGAACAACACCACA
>NW_025918407.1:12500-14121 GCF_019202785.1 Penaeus chinensis
GGAGGGAGGGAGGACGAAGGGAGAGGGAGGGAGAGGGAGAAGGGGGAGGAAGGAGGGAAGGAGGGAGGGAGGAAGGGAGAGAGGGGAGAGGGAGAAGGGGGTGGAAGGAGGGAAGGAGAGAGGGAGGGAGAGAGAGAGGGGAGAGGGAGAAGGGGGTGGAAGGAGGGAAGGAGGGAAGGAGGAGGGAGGGAGGGAGGGAGGCAGAGAGGACGAAGGGAGGGGGAGGGAGAGGGAGAAGGTATTCGAAGGAGGGAGGGAGGGAGGGAGGGAGGGAGGGAGAGAGGACGAAGGGAAGGAGAGGGAGAGGGAGAGGGAGAAGGGGTGGAAGGATGGAGGGAGGGAGGGAGGGAGAGAAAGAGAGGACGAAAGGGGGGAGAGGGAGAGGGAGAAGAGGATGGGTGTGTGTGTGAGAAAGACAGATAGATGGATAGATAGATAGATAGATAGAGAGAGAGAGAGAAAGAGACTCAGTGTATTAAGAGAAAAAAGAAGTAGACAGAGACAGAGAGAAGAAAACATTACCTTGTTCTTCCCTTCGCAGGCAAACATCACAGAAGTGTTTTAACAAGAATATATTTGTTATAGTGCGTGTACATGTGTACGTGTTTATGTCCAATTTAATGTAAACGTGTGTGTGTGTGTGTGTGTGTGTGCGTGTGTCTGTGTGTGTGTGTGCGTGTGTTTGCATGTGGACATAGACACGCATGTATTCACAATAAGTATCCGTATATACCATTTTCATCATATTTTTCTCTTCTCCTTTTCTTCCTCTCTCTATCTCTTCCCCCTTCGTTCTTGAGTCCCTTTCATAATATGCGTTCACTTAATCACCGGAAACGCTAGCTCTCGCTTTGTTTTTTTTTTTCGTTTTTTTTTTTTCGTTTTTTTCGTTTTTTCTTCTCCCGTCTACCAAATGGCAGAACGGTAGCTGTGTTGTAATGACTCTGTCTATGATATTTTTTTTTCTTCTCTCTCTCTTTCTCTCTGTTTTTTTTTTTTTTTTGGGGGGGGAGGAGAAGGGGGAGGGGGTGATTGGGAGGGGGGGAGGGGAGGGGAAGGGGGAGGGGGTGAGAGAAGAGGGGGTGAGAGGAGGGAGGGGGAGGGTGAGAGGGACAGGAGAGGGGAGGAGAGAGGGGGAGAGGGAAAGGGGGAGGGAGAGGGGAGGGGGGGGGTGAGAGGGAACAAGAGAGGGAGAGGGGAAGGGAAGAGGGAGGGGAGTTGAGGGGAGGGGGGGGGGGAGAGGTAGGGAGGAGAAGGGGGAGGGGGAGGGAGAGAAGAGGGGGGGGAGGGGGAGGGGGATGTCTGCTACGGAAATGACGAATATATTTATGACTCATGGCTAAGGATTCGGACACGGAGGCATGTGTTCGTCTGCTACACTCACTCGTGGGTGTATGTGGGGGGGTTGGGGGGGGAGGGACACAGGCCGAAACCTTCGAATAGCGGTGCATGATTATACTTATGTTGACTTATTCATGCACATACGCACACAGGCAACGCAAAAAAAAAAAAACGCACATGCAAACATAAAGACACTCACACACACATGCACAGAACGTCACACCCAACAAACCAAAACCCACATACCCTACCCCCCTTGACTCTACCCTTCACTCCCCCC
>NW_025918408.1:0-5000 GCF_019202785.1 Penaeus chinensis
TTATATATATATATATATGTTGTGTGTGTGTGTGTGTGTGTTCTTGTGTGTTTTTGTGTGTGTGTGTGTGTGTGGTGTGTGTGTGTGTGTGTGTGTGTGTATAGATAGATAAATACGTACATATATAATGTTAATTGTGTAAACATACATAATTATATATACATATATCTAATTTATATATATATATATATATATATATATATGATATACATAATATATATATATATATATATAAATATATATCGGAGAGATGAGAGAGAGAGAGAGAGAGAGATATGTGTGTGTGTGTTGGGTGGGATAGGTGTGTTTGTATACACACCCACATTACACACAACACACAACACACAACACACACACACACACACACACATTTTATTATATATATAAATATACTATATATTATATATATTTTATATAAATATATTATATATATATATATATATATATATATATATATATATATATATTATATGTAGTGAGTGTGTGCTTGGTGTGTGTGTGTGGTGTGTGTATAGATGTTGATTACACACACATAATGTTTTTATATATATGTGTGTGTGGTGGTTGTGTAGTGTGTGTTTTGTGTATAGTAGATACTACGTCATATATAATATGTGTGGTATTCATATATATTCATATATCTATATATATATAAATATATTATACTATATATATATATATGTATATATATATTACATATTTATATATATATATATTACCTATCATATATTTACTATAACATTAAATATATATATATACGTTATATATATATTATATATATCATATTAACATATGTTATTTATTACATATATTATATATAAATATATATGATATAAGCTAGGATAGAAGTAGATTAGATATGTCATATATTTTTACCATAAATATATATATATATATATATATTATTATATATATATATATAACACACAACGCAATACTAAATCTTCTTATTTTTTTTATGAATTTTCATGTCATGACTGTGCATATGGTTCCTATTGTTTCCATGTATCCATCAAACTTGATCCACATGAATTATATGAAATCGTTTACATGTTTCATTTAGGAACATGTATTATATGTTCATCTCTTTCGTTAAATCGCCCTGTGGCGTCTCTAATATTAGACTTCAAATTCATTAGCGCGGGAATTCATTAGTTCTTCTACACTCACGGTCTGTTGTTGTTACCGTGTCTTCTGGGACACTACCGCCGTAGAAGACTATTCCTCCGCTAGAGGTCGGCCTTATTTTAAGAATTTAAAATAAAGACCTGTTTCCGCGTGTTGGTCTAGAAGCCAGCTGCCGTCGAAACAACCATTACCGGTTATTTGTGTAATATATGCGAGCGGCGTCTTCAGCCCTGTTTTTTTCCAATAAAGAAACACTGCTGATTTCTGAATATTGGTTGATGATCTAGGTCGCATTTTGTACGGGTCTCTATTAAGAATTCAATAATGTTCTCGTTTTTGATTTTGAGGGATTACGCTGGCCTTCTTTAAGTAATATGTATAATAGATAAATTTCATTGCTAGACTATATCAATATTCGGCATATTTACTGAGATTCACGTTCGGTTTTCATAAGAAAGAAAAAGGGGCTATCTATGGGATAATAATCATATGTTGCTATACGAATTTTCGAAGACATGTTACAGTATTAATTTCTCCTTAATCATATGGATCTCCTTTGTCTTAGTATGAGGCGACAGACCTGGAATTGAGTAGCGATTTCTAAATCAGGCTTTCTATACGTATTCAATTTCCGTTGTTATATAGGAATGTGGCCCGTCGAAGTACATTTAGCGAAGGTAATATTTCTTGGATTTTTTCCCTTATATTTGTTACAATTGGTCTTTTATTTCGATTTGTTATTGTTGATAAAATATAAATATTGCTGGAGGATTCCAGGGAGTTCATCGCGAATCTGATTCCTTTTGAATATATATACGCCGGTTTTAGCCGATTCATATACAGTTTGTATTCTTGCTTCCGAAATCATCCACGGCTGTTGGTAGTTGTTATCATTTAAAGAACGTTTACTGTTGTTATGATTGTATTCTGCCATCGCTTCCCTGAGCAAGATCGTGCAATGAAATATGTGTATATTGCTTTATATTTCAGAATAAATGGCGTATACAAGGCCTGTGTAACGGTTGAGTTACAAAATGTGTGTTCCTTTGGATAAACAATTAGATCAAAGGGCTATCTTGCTCGGACGAGCACATGCTGCTCGGATTATGACAGTTTTTACACGGCGTGTTTCTCTTTAGCACCTTGGACCGAATCGGTCTGTTTGGTTCGTCTCACGGACTTGTGTTATTCGCTTCAGATGATTTAACACTAATGCCAGGGGTTCTGGGACGGTGTAAACAAGATAAATCTCGCACGGGCCTTAAATAATCTCGCGAATTTTATTTCTGAACGTTAGCTTATCCAAGTATGTCCTTCTTTGTCTCTATTGCATGTATATCCCCGTTTGAGCTAATTACGAACACGTGAAGAAGCCAGAGAGTCTTTCGTTGATTAAACTGATACAGAGTAGATAGTGAAATTTTTGGCGTTCTCTTGTCCGGTTTAGTCGCGTGGGTTGAGTGGGATGAGGATGAGTTTGGTGGTGTTCAGTCATGGACGTTTCGGGTTTTTTTATGTATGGCGGGAGGGGATAGGTTGGTGGGTAGATGGATTTTGAGGATGTTGGCTATGTTTGAGTGGGGTAGGGTGCTTTTTATGGGATTTTGGGTTTGGGGTGAGTTTTGAGGCGGGATCCTTGTTTATGGTTATTCTTGTATATGTTTGTATTTGTGTTTGGGTTCATTATGTGTGTTCTGTGAGAATGTGGTTGTTATGTTGTGCGTCGCTGAGGGGATGTGCGGTGATGTGTTTGGTCTGGTGATTTCTCTAGGTATGCTGATACTGGTTTGTTTCGATTTGGTGTTTGAAGATGATTGATGGTTGGATTTTGGGGAAGGGGGTAAGGGTTGATGGGGTTGGAGGGGTATGACGTTTTGGGGGATAGGGTGGTTGGAATTGGTGGAAGTGTGGATGTCGGTGGGAGGGTGAAGGTGGTTATGAATGTAGTAGGGAGGGGGGTGTCTTATGGTGTGTTTTTTTTAGGGGTGTGTGTTGGAAGGGAGGAGGTGGGGGTTGGTGTGGGGGTTGGCGAGATTAGGGGGGTGTGGTAGGGAGGGTGGGAGTGTTGTGGTGTGGTGGAGGGGTCGTTTGGTAGGTTTGGGTTGAGGTAGGTTGATGATGAGTATTGTTTGTTCGGGATGGGTTTTGTTCTTATTGTGATGGAAGCATGTTATTCATTGCGGTTTTGTTGGTTTTACTATTGTATAGCGAACTTTTATCTGATGGGGGATTGTAGTATTGTCAATACAGTTTATTGTTTTGGTGGAATAAGAAGATTTGGTAGTTTGGATCTTCAATCTCTTTTTACCCATTTTTTTAACATTTTATCGTAGATAATAGTTTGGTTTTTATATTAATGTTTCTTTTTATATTTTTGCTACCAAAATCTTATTTATGTTATATTGTTGATAATTGTAGTTTATTCTAGATTTTTGTTCTTCCTAATTCCTTTAAAGTTTGTTAGTATAATAGTTGCTGCTTGGTTATTTAATAATAATTATTCTCGGACTCGTAGGAATTTCCCACGGATATATAACTTCCAAGTGGAATGAGCTCTAGATTGCATTAAGGATCGTTGGAATTCATGTCGAACAAATTGCAAGAAGAAAAATCACGAATATGCCGAAGGCCTTTTTTGCATTTGCTGCTTTCGGCATATTCGTGTGTTTTCCTGTTCTTTCCTTTTTATTAAGGATCGTGCATCACACTTTTTCTTTCATGCATGTATTTTTTTTCCATATTCAGGAAAGTATTTGAGAACCTAGGATAGATGGTCTATTTACTGCTATCCTTGTTCTCCAGTTCGGTGTTGTTGTTGTTGTTTTAAGAAAAAATAATATAAATAAATAAATAAAATAATAATGGTAATTTAAAAAAACGGGAAAAAATAATAAAGCAGGGATTTTTGGCCTGGACAGTTTTTGTGGAACCTACATTATCATTAATTGTGTGGTGATTTGACGATGTAATGAACAATATTCTTAATTAGAACTGATGGGCATATTTGCTAATTAGATGGGTAATGAGTATGGTATTCAGACAAGACGTTTCGGTGTTCACTATATAATGAAATGATTTACGAATTTTATAGTTGTTTCATACGGTACTTGTAACGTCGTCATGATATTTTCTTTTAACTGATATGTTGAAAAGTAAATTGTATATTCTCTCACGGGGATAAAATACATTTTTTTTTTAAATACATTCCTTCGTCAAGAACACAAGAAAAGTCCTTAAAACCTTGTTTATGATGATATACATTGTCATCTAAGGCGTCCGTTGGAAAAGCAAAAAAACGTGACACAAAAAACATTTTTGGTAGTGGACTTCCGAACACAGTAATTTCGTAACATGTTTTTTTTCTAGATATAATTGTTATTATTTTTACATGTCTTTTTTTTTTTCTGACAGAAAGCTTTGTCGTCGTTATCAGTTGTCATAATTCTTACTATCATTATTATCCTATCAACTCTTCGTCATTATTTTCCTCATGGTTATATTCAAACCATTATTTCTCTGACCCTTGATATTACTTTTGTTTATTGTATATATACTGTCTATTTACTGGTCGCATCATTATTATGGCTGTGGTTATAATTACGATTTAGTTAATGTTCCCACGACGATTAACACCATTTCTGAAAGACTTTTGCCTTCATATCTCACTAGTAGAAGATAAAGTTGTTAAAAGTTAACGTTTCTGATGTGTTGCTCTGCATACCACTTCTACTTACCTATATATTGAAAGACACATATACGCACGGTTATCTACCTACTTATTTCGCTCCCTGACAGCGACTTAATCTCTTGACAGTGCCTTAATCTACATCAACAGATTCGTGCCTAACATTCTACAGTCTACACTCCCTCCA
>NW_025918409.1:5000-7500 GCF_019202785.1 Penaeus chinensis
TTCCTTTGGACTGTGGAACTGCGGTGTGTGAGGGCTTTTCCTTCAGCTATTAATTTTTTTTCCATACGTCCGCTATAGAATTTTACTATTGATACTTTGCAGAAATTGTTTTCCCCGTATTTTCTACGAATCTGAGTTTTTTAAAACTCTGGATTTTCCTGGTGGGTTTCATAAAACTGCAGAAGATATCTGTCGTCTTATTATCTTTATAGCAATTAGCAAAACTTTCCCGAACCCGTTATATTTTCCTTTTGCCAGAATTGGGGTCATTTATCCACCTCGGTGGGAAAGGGAGGCTGGGGCCTCTTTTTTTTTTGAGAGTTTTCTGAACAACCCAAGTTCATAGTATCAGTGACAACTTTTATTAGATCCTGAGAAAATTTTCTCACCGAATTTCTTCATGGGTTTTATACCACCCATAGACCTGCCTTGAAGTGATCTCCGGGCCCCGGGGTGGATAAAAAATTCGGAGCCTGGGTTTAAATCTATTGGCTGAATTGGTGTCTACATATAATCTTTTTCGAAATGAAAAAAGTGTCACTAACTAACTCTCGCACCAGGAAAGTACAGACAACCATGACTAAATTTTTTCCCAAAAATACAAGTTTTATCTGCCCCCTTTTCCCCAAATGATCCTGCTTCTGTGTCATATACGGGTCAGTGATCACATATAAAAGGGTTTGAATTCTCCCATTACTATTACTTGGTTGCTCCAAAGTGGGATGCCTTGCATTGAATCCCCCATACAAAACTGCTTGTTTTGAAAGGGGGAAAGAGAACAGCCAAAATTTTGGAGTATCTGGCCATATACTTTTAACAGTAAAAAATTACCAGGGGCCCGTCTGAATTTTTAAATGATGAAATTGAACATCGTGTTCTCGTTTTTTTTAAAACTAACTTATGTGGAAATGCTACCTTCCATATTTCAACAATCCGTCATGGCTGTTTTCCACAATGAATAGTTTCCTAAATTGCAGGTGCTATTTCATTTTAACGCAGCAGAAAAAGGGTTTCTTGCACGCAAATAACATCAGTATTATATTTACGGAAAAAAAAACACTAGGAAAATCACCTAGGCTTTTATACTACGCAAATTCCATGATAAAATTTGATGTCCGTTATCCAAATAGAAAGGGTTTTCTATTAGGCAAACTAACCTCATGCTGTTATATCCTTTTAATATTACAATTAATAATTCACATAACAAAATAGTTTTAGATTGTGGATTTCATTACAGATGGAAAGTCTTAAACATAAAAATACTTTAAAAATTTTCAAACATTTGATTTTAGCTTGTTCCCCCTTCTCACCCCGTCCCCCCGTTGCTGTGCTGGGTCCCACCTGGGGCGGGTTGCGCCCACGGGACCCGATTTACAGGATCCTGATATTTTTTCGGGGCGGCTTTCAGCCGAAAACGCCCACTCGGGTTTTATCACCGGGCGGTCTGAAAAACGTTTTTTCCTCTCTTTTGGGTTTAGCACTAATGGTAACACGAGTATCACGGCACTGACACCACTTTTATTTTTTCCTTTTTTCATTAATTAAGAAAGTGTTTTTTTCTTTCAGACTTTTATTCCTTTAAAATTTCAAGCACTTTTATGTCGCCTTGGTCAGCTGGCGTGACGTCACTTCTGTCACAGGGTTTGCGGGGATTCCCCGCCTGGCCTGCGGTCATCCCTGCCTGAGGGTGGGGGCCGGCTGCCTCGGCTGCTCCCGGGAGGGAGGGGGGGCGTGGTCTTAATTCAAGAGAAGAAGCATTTGGGACGCCGATCACCTCTTTGAGGATAAACATAATTTTGTTCACCTTCTCCCCCATTTTCGCAAACATTTCGCGTATTTTCGGCGACCTCTGAAACCCCCCACACCCGCCGGCAGCCGGGGGAAATCTCTGCGGTTGGTGACCCCACCCCAAGGGAAAACCGGGGCAGGCCTTCCCCCCGGCCCCTGTCCCTGTTTGGGTTGGACGGTCGCCCCTGGTCCACTCGCGGTGGGTGCTGGGACCACAGGGGTGGGGGGGAGGGGCCAGGGCAGGGGGCCCTGCACCCCAGTGCCAGGCATTAAAAAACCCCTGTCGCCCACACCCAAAGGCAGGATGGACAAAAGCGGTGTTCTGAAATTACTCTCTTCTGCGCACTGCGAGGACACTCCTTGGCAAAATGTTTTTCTCACATTCTGCGCAGCGCGCTTGGCCCTTTCAAATATTTACTACAGGCCAAATTTTTTATGCGTTGAAAAGATCGGAGGGGCCCCCACGCCTCACGTGGCTGGCGGGGAAAGTACTCCCAAAGAAGTGTATGTACAGGGAGGGGTTGCCTCCTTTCATATACGTATACGGTTGAGTGGTTTTTGTTCTTTTTGCACTCGTATGGGCCTTATAACTCCTTCGAGTGCTACGCATGTTCAAGATCAAAAAACCTTGTTGTAGTGGGTTTACAAAGGGTTTCCCCCCCTTCCCCCCTAAAATTTTTTTTGCTTCTTGGCTTTATCACAAAGTTTGAAG
>NW_025918409.1:20000-24112 GCF_019202785.1 Penaeus chinensis
CGACATCTTAAAAGAACTATCCCAAAGATCCTTCGCTTTCGGGTCGAGGTCGAGATCGCGACGAGAACTTTGACACATGGGCTTCCTGTTAGTTTGTTTTTGTTGATATTGTTTCCTTATTGTTTTTGTTTCGAGATGAGTTCCGAGAGGCTGTGTTGCTCGACCGCCCTATCGATCCGGCCAGACGTCGCTAAGGGAGAGTTATTTCGCAATCTCTGTGTTCCATTGCATCGGTGTTTTTGTTGTTGTTGTTATTGTTGCTGTTGTTGTTTTGTGGTGCTTCGCTGCTTGAATGTCCGTGATTTATATTCCTTCCCTCGATAGACGTCGGTTGATAGTGTTTTGTGTAATTAAAATTCGGCAGAGGTGGGGTCCCTGTTTTAATTAATTGAGGTCGTTCATTTCGCAGTTTTGATAATGGTATTTTCTCTGCCCGTTCCCTCTGGTCTGTGTGAGTACCGATATTTTTATAGAGGTCATAATCAGCGTGATTTTGACAATAATACAGTAGACTATTAAGCTTGATACAGTTAAGCTTCGAAATCCAGTGAGGACAAGTTCTAACAAAACAAAAAAAAAAATAAATAATTGAACTCTGACGCAGATTACCGTCACGGTCGCGATAATCATTCAATTTCACGGGAATCTGAGCTTTATTTACCGAAATTAAATGCCAGAATCACGAATCCAGTACTTCATTATATCGTAACTCAATCAAAATAATTTACATGTCACTCTCCCAATCTTATAAGATAATCACATATACATAAATTACTTCTATACATACATACACATACATACATCACTTCTATACATACATACACATACATACATCCATTCTCTACACACATACACATACATACATCACTTCTATACATACATACACATACATACATCAATTCTCTACACACATACACATACATACATCACTTCTATACATACATACACATACATACATTACACATAGCCCAATATACTACAATATACATACCTACACACACCTCTCACACACAAGGAAACTCACCGCGAGGTATATTTACATATATTCTAATATTCTAAACATACCACAAGCTGTGTGTATATATATATATTTTTTTTTCTTCCTCTCATAAAAAAAAACAAAAAAACTACACTACACGCACGCAAGGGAAGACATTTGAAATTTGTTTTACGCTAAAATAGGATACTTGTGATCAGTCAGCTGATTGGTGACGTCACTACACGGGCTGGGGCTGGCGTGGACGGCGGGGGGCGGGGGGGGGGGGGGGGGGGGGGGTTATCCATCACCGTAGACGCCTCGCCTCTTCTCTTTTATTTTCTTTGGTCTTAATTGCTTCCTTTTCTTTTTTCTTTTCGTTTTCTTGTTCTTCTGCTTCCTATATCTCTTCCACTTTCTTATTCTAATTTTGTTTTTCTGTTGCCGCTTCGTCTTCTTCTACATCTTCTTCTTCTTCTTCTTCCTCTTCTTTTTTTTTTCTTCTTCCTGATTTTCCTCATCTTCTTCCCTTCCTACTTCTTTTTCTTCTCCCCTTCCTTTTTCTTCTGTTATTCGTCTGTTTCTTCCTTTTTATTTATTTTCCTTCTTTTCTTCTTTTTCTTTTTTTTCAAACACTTCTACTCCTCCTCCTTCGTTTCTTCATCTTACTTTATTTCGTTCTTTTCCTCCTCTTCTTCCTCTTCTCCTCCTCCTCCATCTTCTTCATATCCCCCCTCTTTATCATCCTCTTTTTCTTCTTCTCTTCCTCTTCCTCCCCTCCTCCTCCATCTTTATATTCCTCTTCTCCTTCTTCCCTGTTTCTTTATCTTTCTCTTCTTCTTCTTCTTCTTATCTTCCTCTTCCTCCCCTCCTCCTCCATCTTCTTTCATTTCTCCTTCTCTTCTCCTTTTTCTCCGTTTCTTTATTTTTCCCTTTTCTTCTTCTTCTCTTCCTCTTCCCCCTCATTCTCCATCTTCTTCCTCTTCTCCTTCTTCTCCGTTTCTTTATTTTCCTCTTTTTCCTCTTCTTATCCTCTTCCTCCTCCATCTTCTTCCTATTCCTCTTCTTCCTCTTCTCTGTTTCTTTATCTTCCTTTTTTTCTTCTTTTTCTTTTCCTCTTTCTCCTCCTCCTCCATCTTCTTCCTATTCCTCTTCTCCTTCTTCTCTGTTTCTTTATCTTCCTCCTTTTCTTCTTCTTGTTTTTTTCTTCCTCCTCCTCCTCCATCTTCTTCCTATTCCCCTTCCCCTTCTTCTAAGCCAACAAGGTGCGAAGAACTCGAGCTGAGGCCTTTGGCAATGAGCTTACCTAATCGATCATTAGCAAAATGTCAGCTTGATTTATATTTCAGAAGCCAAAATTGGAGCCGAGATACTTTTCTCTTCTCACTCCTTCCTTCTACACTTCACTTGTCTCAACTGCACTTCACACTTCGTTTCATATTCCCTCTTTTGGTTCATGTGCACTCACGCGCTTCTGTGTGTGTGTGTGTGTGCAGCACACATGCATGTTTGCATATACGTACATACATGCATGCATATACATACATATAAGCAAACATAGGCACGCACTCAAATACTCTCGCCTACATACAAGCACACATACGCACACACACACACACGCACACGCACACGCACACACACACACACACACACACACACACACACACGCACACACACACACACACACACACACACACACACACATACACACACACACACGCACACATGCACACACCAGCAAACAAACAAGAAACATTTTTAAAAACTGCAAACTGCAAACACAATAAAATAAACAATTAAAAGAAAAGAAAAAAAAAAACACACACACACAAAGCTAATTTTAATAACAACAACAAAAAGGAAAATGTTTTATGTGTACAATTGCTGGAAGATCACACAATACGTATTGTGACTGCGTGAAAAAATACGACTTATTGTGGCAGTTGTTTTATCTGAATACATAACAAAGAAGGACACTTCACAAAGACAAAAACTCAGGTGTGCTCTAAGGATTTTACGCTCAGGAAGATATCTCATTAAATATATGATAATCATGCCAGTTGTATTGGCATTTTTGTGGATATTTATAGTATCAAAATTGATGTTCATGAAATGGAAAGTGATTATGATAATGACGATGAAGGTGATGATAGTGACATATGCAGTGATCATTATTGTTACTATTGGTATCATTACTGTTATCAATATTATTATCATTTTCATTATAATTACCATATTATGCATATTTGTTTTCTTCTTGTGCTCTCTCTCTCTCTCTCTCTCTCTCTCTCTCTCTCTCTCTCTCTCTCTCTCTCTCTCTCTCTCTCTCTCTCTCTCTCTTTCCTTCTCTCTCTCATTCTCTCTCTCTCTCTCTCTCTCTCTCTCTCTCTCTCTCTCTCTCTCTCTCTCCCTCTCTCCCTCTCTCTCTCTCTCTTTCTCTCTATTTGCTTGAAGATGTTTAATTACCGTAACTACGATACTATAAATATATATATATATATATATATATATATATATATATATTTTTACTTTTTAACTTTTTAAAATTCATTAATCTGTAAAGCAGTCCTTATAAACCATCGAGACCAGGGAACATTCATCCTGGCGATAATAATCTCCATAAGACATCACACAAAGATATAATGAAACAAAAGAAGAACAGATACTAAGAGGTTCCAGCACTGAGAAAGCGCATCGGAATCCACTTCAGGGCAATCGAATGCCTTTACCTCTCACTCTCCTTTGACTGGATTAGTGTCTATTACCCTTTTACATTTCTCTCTTTCTTTTTCCCTTTTCTTCTTCGCTAATCCGTTTGTTTCCGTTTCTGGTTTGAGTTTATCATTTCTGTTTATATTTGGTTGTTTACTTATCTATCTGTCTTTATTTCGTTCTTTCCATTCCTTTCTCCTTCCCTTCTACTATTATATATATATATATATAATATATTTTGTTCTGTTTCTGGTTCTCTGTCTTTCTTTTTTCTCTTCACTTCTCTCTTTTCTCTTCTCTCTCTCTTCTCTCTTCCCCTCTCTCTCTCTCTCTCTCTCTCTCTTCTCTCTCTCTCTGCTCTCTCTCTCTCTCTCTCTCTCTCTCCTCTCTCTCTCTCTCTCTCTCTCTCTCTCTCCCCCCCCCC
>NW_025918411.1:0-7500 GCF_019202785.1 Penaeus chinensis
CATAATCCCCAAAAATAATGAAAAAGAAAGAAAATTCACCAATAACGAATGAGAGGAAGAGGCATAATCGCCAATAACGAAAGAGGGAAGAAGTACAATCCCCAATAACGAAAGAGAGGAAGAGGCAGAATCACCAATATACGAAAAGAGAAGAAGAAGAATCGCCAATAACGAAAGAGAAGAGAGAGAGAGAACACAAAAAAAAAAAAAAAACACACACACACAAACCACAAACCACATTCCACCCCCCCCCAAAAAAAAAAAAATTAATCACACTCCTTTTTAAAAAAAAAGAATTTTTCCCTTTCCCTTTTTCCCGCCCTGCCTCGTGTTTTTTTTGAACGGTTTTGGCAAAGAGCCCTCCCTTCACGTCCGCCATCCTCGACGTCTGGCGCGGCACTGAGGCGAAAAGTGGGCCCTGGGAAAAACGCCCCCAAAACTCCCCCGCCTTTCTCCGGGCAGGCTCTTAAAAAGAAGGGTTTTTGGGGGCTTGTGGGTTCCTGGCTGTTTATTTTTGTTTATAATTTATGTATTTAAAATTTTTACCTATAATTTATCTTTTTTAAAATTTTTTTTTGGGGCAAACGCCGCCCCCAAATCGCCGCCGTTCCCCCGGGGCGCTTTTAAAAAGAAGGGGTTTTGGGGGGGTTTTGGGGGTTTTCCCCTGCTTTTTTTAAAAATTAAAATTTAAACCCTATTTATTTTTTTTTTTTCCCTTATAATTTACTGTTTTAAAAAATTTTTAATTCGTCGTCCCCAAATCGCCGCCGTCCCAGCGGGGCTCTTAAAAAGCAGGGTCAGTTGTGGGTTCCCTGCTGTTTTTAATTTATCTATTTCTACCTATAATTTATCTATTACCTATAATTTATCTATTTATAAATTTTACCTATAATTTTTCTCTCTCTTCTCTCTCTTTTTTACCCTCTCCCCCGCTCCCTCCCCTTTTCCTCTCTTCCCCTCCCCTTTCCTCTCTTTTTCTCTCTTTTCCTCTCTCTAAAAAAAGGGGCTTTGGGGATTTTGTGTTTTTTTTTATTTTTTTTATATCTATTTATGTTTTTTCGTTTGGGGTGGTGAAATGCCCAAGGTTGGTGTATTGTATTTTTTGGTGGATAATGATATTTTTTTATTTTTTTCCCACCGGGTTCCCTGCTTTTTTTTTTTTTTTTTTTGGGATCTATGAAAGGGGATTTTTTTAAAGACTTTTTTATAAACTATTTATTGGTATTGAAATTTTTTTTTTTGGGGAAATAATGTTTAAATTTTTTATTATTTAAAAAAGACACGAAACCACCGGGGAAAAACTCCCCTTTTTTTTTTATTTTATTTATGTAGGGGATTTTGATTCGGGTTTGGGGAAGGGGATTTTTGATTAATGTCGGGTCATATTTTTTTTTTTTGGGGGAAAATAAAATATTTTTATTTTTTATTTTTAAATTTTTTTTTTTTTTTTTTTTTTTTGAGACAGAAAAAAAATCTAAACATTATTGGAACCTCTCAGGGAAAATCCCCCCAAACCCGGCTTTTAAAATTTTCTCCTTTTTTTCCCGTTTTTCCCCCCTTCCCCCCAAAACCCCCTTTTCTAAACCCGGGCCCGATTCTAGAATTTAAAAAAAAAAAAAAAGGGAAAAAAATTTTTGAAACCTTTTCCGAAAAATTAACCCAAAAAAAGGCCCCTTAAATCCCCACAGGAGCGAAGAAATAAAGGCTGTAATATTCTCCCCCAAAACGGTCTACAGAAAGCAACAGGTGGAAATTATTCTTCAATTTCTTCGTCTTAAATAACTCCCGGGATTGATGGCGCGTCGGGGATTTGTTCCTTTGGGGATTAATGATCCGATTTTTGAAAGGGATTTTTTGTTTAATTACAAGCGCGGCGTTTAGTTATAAGGGGTGGGGGGTGGGGACGTTAAGGGAAACCGGCTCTATTTTATTTTAGTTCAAGGGAAACCGGGTAACTATTTTTTTTTTTTATTATTATTATTATTATTTTGTCTTTTTTAATTCTTATTATTTTTCTCTCAAACTTTATCGTTATTTTTATCTGGATTTGAAATGAGAAATAGAGTGAATAAAACGAAGGAGAAAGAAATATAGATGGAATAAGTGAGAGAGAGAGAATAAGAGAATGAGAGAGATAGAGAGAGAGGGAGAGAAGGAGAGAGAAAATGAAGAGAGAGAGAGAGAGAGAGAGGGGAGAGAGAAAATGAGAGAGAGAGAGAGAGAGAGATAAGAGATAGAGAGAGAGAGATGAGAGAGACAGAGAGAGAGACAGAGAGAAAGGGAGAGAGAGATAGAGAGAGAGAATGAGAGAGATAGAGAGAGAGAGAGATAAGAGACCGAGACAGCGAGAGAGTCAGAGTCAGAATGAGGAGAGGAGGAACAGGAAAATAGATTTAGTTCTTGGCACAACTCTCACATTTATTTTCATTCGTGACACTCTCTCTCTCCGCCACAATTCTCTCTCGTCCTCTCTCTCGTTCATCTCTCCTCTTCTCGGAACTCTCTCTCTCTCTCTCCTCAATCCCCTTCTCCTCTCTCTCCCTCTCCCCCTCTCCCTCCTCATTTCACTCTAACTCTATCTCTCTCCGTCTCTATCTATCTATCTCATCGCATCTCTATCGCTATCCTATCTCTATCTCTCTCTCCCTCTCTCTCTCCCTCAACTCTCTCACCAACTCATCTCTCTCCCGTCTCTCTCTCTCTCTCTCTCCCTCTCCCTCTCCCTCTCTATCTCCTCTCCTCTACTCTCTATATTTTATCTCTCCTCCCTCTCTCTCTCTCCTCTCCTCCATCAAACCTCTCAATCCATCTCTCATCAACTCTTCGCTCGTCTCCTCTCACTCTCAATCCTTCTTCCTCCCTCGTCCTCTCCTATCCCCTCCGCACCCCTTTCCCTCTCTCTCTCTTCTCTCTCTCTCTCTCCCTCTCTCTCTATCCTATCCCTCTCTATATTTATCTCTCACGTCGTCGTCTCTACTCATCATCCCTCTCTCTCTCTCCTCGTCCCTCTCCCCCCTCTTCTCGCTCTCTCTAAATATATATTATTTATCTCCCTCCCTAATCTCTCTATCTCTCTCTCTCATTTTCTCTCTCTCTCTCCCTCTCCCCCCTCCCCTCTATCTCTATCTACTCTCTATATTTTATTTCTCATCCTCTCTCTCTATCTCTCTCTCTCTCTCTCTTTCTCTCTCTCCCCCTCTCTCTATCTCTCTCTCTCTCTCTCCCTCTCTCTCCTCCCTCTCCCTCATCCCTCTCCCTCTACAACCTCTCCCCTCTCCCCTCTCTCTCCTCCCTCTCTCTCTCTCATCTATCTCTCTATCTCTCTCTCTAGTTAAGCTTGTCATCTGTTCTACATAAATTTTTCCTAAGACACAAACATGTCACTCGGCGGGGAATATAATTGCATATCATAATTATATATTATAATTGTGAATTAGAAATGTAAATATTATGCAAATCGTATTAAAATGAGAGAGAACATTATATCGCGTTATATCAGTATACTTGTATGTCATCCGTGGAGTCTGGAGGCATTATAAGTACGTTTAGTATACTAAGTATTTCAGGAATGCTTTGTAAGTGTTTTCAGTATTGTGTATTTTAAAGGATTTTAAAGTATTTTTGAGTATTTTGATTTATAGGTTACCTCATCTCTCTCTCTCTCTCTTTCTCTTTCTATATCTCTCTCTTTCTCTCTCTCTTTCTCTTTCTTTCTCCCTGTCCCTCTCTTTTGCTTTCTCTGTCTCTCTCTTTCTCTCTCTCTTTCTGTGTCTCCCTCTTTCTCTCTTTCTGTCTCTCTCTTTCGCTTTCTCTGTTTCTCTCTATCTCTCTCCCTCTCTCTCTCTCTTTCCTTCCCTCCCTCCCCCTCTCTCCCTTCCCCCCCCCTCTCTCTCTCTCTCTCTTCTCTCATCTCCCTCTCCCTCCACCTCTCTCTCTCCCGCCCCGCTCTCTCTCTCTCATCTCCCCCTCTCTCTCACCTCTTCCGTCCCCACCTCTCTCCTCTCTCTCTCTCTCTCTCTTCTCCCTCCTCCCTCTCTCTCTCACTCTCGTTCATCTCCCCCTCTCTCTCACTCTCCGTCCTCTCTCTCCATCTCTCTCTCGTCTCTCTCTCTCTCTCTCGCCTCTCTCTCTCTCTCTCTCTCTCTACCTATCGTCAGTCGTATCCTCCTCTCTCCCTCTCTCCCCATTCACCTCTCCCTCTCTCTCTCTCTCTTCTCCCTTTCTCCTCATCTACATATTCTCAAGACAATAAAATCCGACCAATGGGAAGCCAGCCCGAAGAAATACTCGATTCTGATTGGTCCAGAGACATCATCAGAAAACGAGGAATCGACGACTCGGAAGAGAAAACGGATTTCGGGTTTTCAGCGGAAACTCAAGTAAAATGTCCCAGACACGTTTCTTGCTATTTATAGAACATTTTTGGCAGAAAATTCTTTTGCTTACAGAAATGCCTTTCCCGGCCTAAGAATGAGGTCGCGGGGCATTGTAAATGCCATTCGCATTCCCTCTCTCTCTTATATTTATATGCGCGCGAGCGCGAGCGAGCGAGAAAGAGAGAGACAGAGAGAGAGAGCGAGAAGGGGGGGGGGGGGTAGGAGGGGGGGGGAGGGAGGAGTGAATTTATATTCTGTAAAAAAACTCACAATTCCTTCCCTCTCTCTCTCTCTCTTCATCCCTCTCTCTTCTCTCACCTCTTCCCCTCCTCTCCTCTTTCTTTCTCTCTCTCTCTCGTGTAGCTAGTCTCTGTTCTCTCTCTCTCTCTCTCTCCTCCCTCCCTCCCTCTCCTTCTCTCTCTCTCCCTCTCCTTTCCCTCTCCTCCTATCTCTCTCTCTTCCCTCCCTCTCACCTCTCTCTCTCTCTCTGCAACTGTCCTCTCTCTCCTCTTTCTCTTTCTCTCTCTCTTTCTCTCTCTCCATTCTCTCTCTCTTCTCTTTCTCTTCTCTCCTTTCATTTCGCATATCTCTCACGTCCTCTCTCTCCCTTACTCTCACTCTCCTCTCCTCATCTCTCTCTCTTTCTCTCTCATCTCTCTCATTCATTCTCTCTCTCTCTCTCCTCTTTTCATTCTCTCTCCTACTCTCTTCTCCCTCCCTCTATAACCCGATCAAATCCCGGTATCCGTAAGCAATCAAATAAATCCCTCCAAACAACCCCTCCTAATACGACACCGAGTCTTCCACATCCTAATCAAAGTCGGATCGCCCGACGCTCCCCACCGTCCACCTCTTATACCTAAATCTACAACCCTCAAAGCAATCCATCACTCCACTCACATGTACAAATACAATGATAATGTTCTAATCTTACCCCCCCCCTCTCATCACTCTCTCTCATCATCTCCCACCCTCTCCCCCCCCTCTCATCTCACTCTCATCTCTCTCTCGTCTCACTCGCTCATCTCACTCTCTCATGTCTCTTTCTCACTCATCTCTCTCTCTCTTCCCGCTCTCTCTCTCAACCCTTCCCTCTCCACCCCCTCCTCATCTCCCTCTTCTCTCTCGCTCTCTTTCTCTCTCATCTCTCAACTCTCTTCTCTCATCTCTCTCACTCAGTTTTTCTCTCGTCTCTCTCCTCTTCAATCACTCTTCTCTCTACTCTCTCTCCCCTCTCTCTCTCTCTCTTTCTCTTTCCTCTCTCTCCTCTTTTTATTCGCTCTCTCTCCCTCTCTCTCTCTTTCATTCGCTCGCTAGCGCTCTCTCTCCCTCGTCCCTCTCTCTTCATCTCCTCTCCCTCTCTCGTCTCTCTCTTTTCTCTCTCTCTCTCTCTTCTCTCCATATCTTTCCTCTCTCTCTCTGCTCATCTTCATTCGCTCTCTCTTCTCTCGTCCCTCTCTCGTCTTATTCACTATCCCTCTATCTCTACTTCTCTCTCATCTCTCATATTATCTCTCTCTCTCTCCTCTTACTCCCTCCTATCCTCTCTCTCTCTCTCTCTCTCTCTCTCTCTCCCTTCCCTCGTCTCGTCTCTCTCTCTCTACTTCTTCTATTCCCTCGCTCTTTTCCCCCCCCCCCCCCCTCTCTCATCCTTTACTCTCTCTCCTCTCATCATCTGTCTCTGTCTCTGTCTCTCTCCTCTCTGTCCTCTGTCTCTCTCTCTCTCCTCTCATCCTCTCTCATCCCCCTCTCTTTCTCTCTCCACTCTCTTTCTCTCCCCCTCTCTCTCTCATCTCTTCCCCCCCATCTCTCTCTCATCTCTCTCCTCCATCCCCCCCCTCCTCCTCTCCCCTCTCTCTCTCTTTCATTCGCTCTCTCCTCTCTCTTTCTCATCTTCCCCTCCCCTCTCTTCTCCCTTTCTCATCCTCCTCCGTCTTCTCAATCTCCCCCCCTCCTCTCGTTTCATCAATCCTTTATTTTCCCCCTTTCTCTCTCTCTCCTCTCCTCTCCTCATCCCTCATCTCTCTCTCTCTCCCTCTTCCTCTCTTTATCTCCCTCTCCTCTCATCTCTCTCTCTTCCTCCCTCGATCTCATCTCTTCCCTCACCCTCCCCCCCCCCCCCCCCTCTCTCTCTCTCCCATCTCTCTCTCTCTCCTCCCTCCCCCCTCTTCCCCCCCCACTCCCTCCTCTCTACTCTCCTCTCATCCTCTCTCTCTCTCCCCGTCCACTTACCCATTCCCATCTCTCTATCTCCTTTTCTCCTCGATCATCTCATTCTCCTCTCTCTCTCCTCTCTCTCCTCATCGCTCTTCTTCCTCTCTCTCTCTCTCTCCATCCCCTCTCATCTCTCCAATCCTCTCCTTCTTTCTCTCTCTCTCTCATTCCCATCCTCTCCCTCCCTCTCTCTCTCTCCCTCCCCTCTCCCCATCTCTCTTTCTCTCCACCCCCCTCTCTCTCTCGTCTTTCCCCAACCCACTCTCTCTCTCCCCCCTCTCTTTCTCTCCCTTATCTATCCTCCACTCTCTCTCTCCTTCTCTCTCCTCTCTCTGTCTCTCCCTCACTCTCTCTCTCTCCCCCTCTCTCCTTATCTCCTTCGCTCACCCTCTCTCTCTCTCCTCTCTCTCTCTCTCTCTCATTTGCTCTCTCTCTCTCTCTCTCTTTCATTTGCTCGCTCTCTCTCCTCTCTCTCTCTCTCTTCTCTCTTCTCCTCTCCCCCTTCTGTCTCTCTTTTCTCTCTCTCTCTCTCTTCCATTCGCTCTCTCTCTCTCTCTCTCTTTCATTTGCTCACTCTCTCTCTCTCTCTCTCTCTTCTCTCTCTCTCTCTCTTTATTTCGCTCTCTCTCTCTCTCTTTCATTTGCTCGCTCTCTCTCTCTCTCTCTTCTCTCTTTCTCTCTCTCTCTCTTTCATTCGTCTCTCTCTCTCTCTCTCTCTCTCTCTCTCTCTCTCTCCCTCTCTCTCTTTCTCTATCCCTCTATCTCTATCTCTCTCTCTCTATATATATTTATATCTCTCTCTCTCTATATATATATTATATCTCTCTACTCTCTCTCTATATTTATATCTCTCTCTCTCTCTCTCTCTCCTTCTTTCTCTCTCTCTCTCTCTGTCTCTCTGTCTCTCTCT
>NW_025918411.1:12500-27500 GCF_019202785.1 Penaeus chinensis
CTCGCCCCGGATGACAAACACCCCCCGGTCGATGAAAGAGAGACAGACAGAGACAGACAGAGACAGACAGAGAAAGACAGACAAGGACAGAGAGAAAGACAGAGAGAAAGACAGACCGAGAAAGAGACAGAGAGAAAGACAGATAAAGACCGAGAAAGAGACAGAGAGAAAGACAGACAAAAACCAAGAAAGAGACAGAGAAAGACCCCAACCAAACCCCAACCAAAAACCCCAAAGCATTCACAATCTCGCCCAGCAACACCACATTCTCGCCCCGGATGACAAACACCCCCCGGTCGATGAAAGAGAGACAGAGAGACAGAGAGAAAGAGAGGAAGAGAGAAAGAGAGAAAGAGACAGAGAAAGAAAGACAGACAGAGACAGAATGACAGAGAGAGAAAGAGAGAGAGAAAGAAAGACAGAAAGAGAGAAAGACAGAAAGAGAGAAAGACAGAGATAGAAAGACAAAGGCACTCACAATCTCGCCCAGCAACACCACATTCTCGCCCCGGATGACAAACACCCCCCGGTCGATGAAAGAGACAGACAGAGACAGACAGAGAAAGACATACAAGGACAGAGAGAAAGACAGAGAGAAAGACAGACCGAGAAAGAGACAGAGAGAAAGACAGATAAAGACCGAGAAAGAGACAGAGAGAAAGACAGACAAAAACCAAGAAAGAGACAGAGAAAGACCCCAACCAAACCCCAACCAAAGACCCCAAAGCACTCACAATCTCGCCCAGCAACACCACATTCTCGCCCCGGATGACAAACACCCCCCGGTCGATGTCACCGTAGCGATCTCCGACGTGGATGCGCTCGATGGTGCGGTGGAGGACGAGGTTGGCGAACTGGTCGACCGAACGGAGGTAGCCTATGAGAGTGCGGCCGTCGCGAAGGTAGACCATCAGCTTCTCTGTGCATGGGGGTTGGGAGAGATGAGTCTAGGGTATAGGTGATTGAGCTAGTGTCTGTGGGTGTGTGTGTGTGTGTACATACATACATATATATGTATATATCTATGTATGTATATATATATATATATATATATATATATATATATATAGACATACACATACATATATATGAATATATATGTGCATATTTGAATATATATGTATATATATGTATATATTTGTATATATTTGTATATATATATATGTATATATATATTCAATATATATATATACACATATATATGTATATATATATATATGTATAAACATATAAGTACACACACACACACATACACATACAGTTATTGTCAAGTTAAAATGTAATATCATGGAGATTATAAAAGTCTAACAGATAAAGAATTGGCATCACAGTATGACTTTTTAGAATCTATATAAAGATAAATTTGATATATATATATATATATATATATATAAATAAATATATATATATATATATATCTATATATATATATATATATATATATATATAAATACATACACATACACACACATCTATCTGCATTATCTATCTATCTATCTATCTATATTTCCTATCTATCTATCTATCTATTTGTATATACATGCGCATATATATACATATACATATACATACATACATATAAATATATATATATATATATATATATATATATATATATGTATATATGTATATATATAATATATAATATCTAACATCTAATATATTATAATTATCACCTAATAATAATATATAATAATAATATAATTATCACCTCCCTCCCTCCTCATCCCCTCCTCCTCTCCTTCCCTCCTCTTCCCTTATTCCCTCCTCCCCCTTCCCTCCTTTATCCCCTCCTTCCCTCTCTATTCCTTCCTTTATTCCCTCCTCCTCCTTTCCCTCCTCCTCCTTTCCCCCTTTATCCCCCTCTCCTTTCCTTTATCCCTATTCCCTTATTCCTTCCTTTATCCCCCTCTCCCTCCTTCACTCACTGTCTAATTCGTCGAACAGCTTCCCTCCCCCCCCCCCCTTATTCCCTCCTTCTCCTTATCCCCTCCTTTACTCCCTATTCCCTTATTCCCTCCTTTATCCACCTCTCATTCATCCTCCTTATTCCCTCCTCCCCCTCTTTCCCTCCTTTCTCCCCTATTCCCTTATTCCCTCCTCCCTCCTTTATCCCCTTATTCCCTTATTCCCTCCTCCCTCCTTTATCCCCTATTCCCTTATTCCCTCCTTCCCTCCTTTATTCCCTTATTCCCTCCTCCCTCCTTTATCCCCTCTTTTATTCCCTCCTTCCCTCCTTTATCCCCTCTTTTATTCCTTCCTTTATCCCCTCTTTTATTCCCTCCTTCCCCTCCTTCCCTCCTTTATCCCCTCTTTTATCCCCTCCTTTATCCCCTATTCCCTATTCCCTTATTCCCTCCTCCCCCTCCTTTATCCCTTATTCCCTCCTTCCCTCCTTTATCCCCTATTCCCTTATTCCTTCCTTTATCACTCACTGTCTAATTCGTCGAACAGCTGCGCGGCGCCGGGAATGTTGGCCATTTTTCGAAGGAGAAATAGAGAGAAAGAGAGATAAATAGAGAGAGAGAGAGAGAGAGAGAGAGAGAGAGAGAGAGAGAGAGAGAGAGAGAGAGAGAGAGAGAGAGAGAGAGAGAACTTCTCTTCTTCTTCTTCTTCCTTTTCTTTCTTTTCTTTCTTTTCTTTCTTTTCGTCTACTTATTTTCTTCTTTTCTGCTTCTGTTTCTTCCTCTTCGTCTTCGTCTTATTTTCTGCTTATTCCTCTTCCTCTTCTTCTTCTTCTTCTGCTCCTGCTTCTTCCTCTTCTTCCTCTGCTTCTTCCTCTTCTCCTAATTTATCTTATTATTCTCCTTTCTCCTTTTTTTTCCACAAAAATAATAATAATTAAAAGAGAGAGAAAATTGAAGCTTCTTCTCGAGGTTTTGTTTTGATGAATACGAGCCTAAGAATTTTTGATTTTTTATTATTGTTTTTTTTTCAATGTTTTATTTTGTTGTGTTTATTGTTGTTGTTGTTATTTTATTTGTTTGTGGGATTACTATGTTTTTTTCTTTATTTTTGGGTCTTCTCGAGGTTTTGTTTGGATGAATACGAGCCTAAGAGTTTTTGATTTTTTATTATTATTTTTTTTTTAATGTTTTATTTTGTTGTGTTTATTGTTGTTGTTGTTATTTTATTTGTTTGTGGGATTACTATGTTTTTTTCTTTATTTTTGGGTCTTCTCGAGGTTTTGTTTGGATGAATACGAGCCTAAGAGTTTTTGATTTTTTATTATTGTTTTTTTTTTAATGTTTTATTTTGTTGTGTTTATTGTTGTTGTTGTTATTTTATTTGTTTGTGGGATTACTATGTTTTTTTCTTTATTTTTGGGTCTTCTCGAGGTTTTGTTTGGATGAATACGAGCCTAAGAGTTTTTGATTTTTTATTATTGTTTTTTTTTTAATGTTTTATTTTGTTGTGTTTATTGTTGTTGTTGTTATTTTATTTGTTTGTGGGATTACTATGTTTTTTTCTTTATTTTTGGGTCTTCTCGAGGTTTTGTTTGGATGAATACGAGCCTAAGAGTTTTTGATTTTTTATTATTGTTTTTTTAATGTTTTATTTTGTTGTGTTCATTATTGTTGTTGTTATTTTATTTGTTTGTGGGATTACTATGTTTTTTTCTTTATTTTTGGGTCTTCGTCGAGTTTTGCTTTGATGAGTACGAGCCTAGTTTTTTGTCTTTTTTTTTTTAATTATTGTTTTGTTTTGTGTGTGTGTGTTATTGTTGTTGTTGTTATTTTATTTGTTTGTGGGGTTATTATTTTTTTTCTTTATTTTTGGGTCTTCGTTGAGTTTTGTTTTGATGAGTACGAGCCTAGTTTTTTATTTTTGTTGTTTATTTATTTATCTTTTTTATGTTTTTTTTGTGTGTGTTATTATTGTTATTTTATTTGTTTGTGGGACTATTATTTTTTTCTTTTTTTTTGGGTCTTCGTTGAGTTTTGTTTAGATGAATACGAGCCTAGTTTTTTGTATTTTTTCTTTTTTTTTTCTTACTTATTTTTTCTTTTTTATCTGTTTGTTTTTATTGTTATTATTTTATTTGTTTGTGGGATTACTATGTTTTTTTCTTTATTTTTGGGTCTTCGTTGAGTTTTGTTTTGATGAGTACGAACCTAGTTTTTTTTATGTTTTGTGTGTGTGTTATTATTGTTGTTATTTTATTTGTTTGTGGGATTATTATGTTTTTGTTTTTGTTGTTGGGTCTTCCTCGAGTTTTGTTTTGATGAGTACGAGCCTAGTTTTTTTTTTTTTTTTTTTTAATTATTGTTTTGTTTTTTGTGTGTGTGTTATTTTTGTTGTTGTTGTTTTATTTGTTTGTGGGATTATTTTTTTATCTTTATTTTTGGGTATTCTCGAGGTTTTGTTTTGATGAGTACGAGCCTAGTTTTTTTTTAATCTTTTTTTTGTATTATTGTTTGTTTTTTTGTGTGTGTGTTATTGTTGTTGTTGTTGTTATTTTATTTGTTTGTGGGATTATTATTTTTTTTCTTTATTTTTGGGTCTGCGTCGAGTTTTGTTTTGATGAATACGAGCCTAGTTTTTTTAGTTTTTATATTATTGTTTGGTTTTATTTTGTGTGTGTGTGTGTTAATATAATTGTTATTTTATTTGTTTGTGGGATTACTATTTTTTTGTTTTTGTTGTTGGGTCTTCGTCGAGTTTTGTTTTGATGAATACGACCCTAGTTTTTATCTTTTTTTTTTTAATTATTGTTTTTTTTTGTGTGTGTGTGTTATTGTTGTTGTTATTATTTAATTTGTTTGTGGGGCTATTATTTTTGTCTTTATTTTGGGGTTTTCGTTGAGTTTTGTTTTGATGAGTACGAGCCTAGTTTTTTTTTGTTGTTTATTTATTTTATTTTTTTATGTTTTGTGTGTGTGTTATTATTGTTGTTGTTTTATTTGTTTGTGGGATTACTATGTTTTTGTTGTTGTTGTTGGGTCTTCCTAGAGGTTTTGTTTTGATGAGTACGAGCCTAGTTTTTATTTTTTTGTTTATTTATTTATTTATCTTTTTTATGTTTTGTTTGCTATTATTGTTATGATTATTTTATTTGTTTGTGGGATTACTATGTTTTTGTTTTTGTTGTTAGGTCTTCGTCGAGTTTTGTTTTCGTGAGTACGAGCCTAGTTTTTATTTTTTTTATTATTTTTTTTTTTTTTGTTATTATAATTGTTATTTTATTTGTTTGCAGGATTACCATGTTTTTGTTTTTGTTGTTGGGTCTTCGTCGAGTTTTGTTTTGATGAATATGAGCCTAATTTTTTTTTTAGTTTTTTTTTTTATCTTTTTTTAGAATTATTGTTTTTTTTTGTGTTATTATTCTTGTTATTTTATTTGTTTTTGGGATTATTATGTTTTTGTTTTTGTTGTTGGGTCTTCGTCGAGTTTATTTTGGATGAGTACGAACCTAGATTTGTTTTGTTGTTGTTTATTTATTTATCTTTTTTTATGTTTTGGTTATTATTATTGTTATGAGTATTTTTTTTTTTTTTTTTTTTTGGGGGGGGGTCTTCGTCGAGTTTTGTTTTGATGAATACGAGCCTAGTTTTTTTATTCTTATTGTTTTGTTTTATTTTTTTTGCGTGTGTGTTATTTATAATTGTTATTTTATTTGTTCGTGGGATTACTATGTTTTTGTTTTTGTTGTTGGGTCTTCGTCGAGTTTTGTTTTGATGAATACGAGCCTAGTTTTTTTATTCTTATTGTTTTTTTTTGTTTTTTTTTGCGTGTGTGTTATTTATAATTGTTATTTTATTTGTTCGTGGGATTACTATGTTTTTGTTTTTGTTGTTGGGTCTTCGTCGAGTTTTGTTTTGATGAGTACGAGCCTAGTTTTTTTATTTTTTTATTATTGTTTTATTAATGTTTTATTTTGTTGTGTTCATTATTGTTGTTATTATTTTATTTGTTTGTGGGATTACTATGTTTTTGTTGTTGTTGTTGGGTCTTCCTCGAGGTTTTGTTTTGATGAGTACGAGCCTAGTTTTTTTTTTAGTTTTTTTATTATTGTTTTGTTTTGTTTTTTGTGTGTTATTATAATTGTTATTTTATTTGTTTGTGGGATTACTATGTTTTTGTTTTTGTTGTTGAGTCTTCGTCGAGTTTTGTTTTGATGAGTACGAGCCTAGTTTTTTTATTTTTTTATTATTGTTTTTTAAATGTTTTATTTTGTTGTGTTCATTATTGTTCTTGTTATTTTATTTGTTTGTGGGATTATTTGTTTTTCTTTATTTTTGGGTCTTCGTCGAGTTTTGTTTTGATGAGTACGAGCCTAGTTTTTTTATTTTTAATTCTTTATTCATTTTTCTTATTTGATTTTTTATTTTTTATCTGTTTGTTTTTATTGTTATTATTTTAGGTGTTCGTAGGATTTTTGTTTTGTTTTGTTTTGTTTTGGGTCTTCGTCGAGGTTTGTTTTGAGTACGAGCCTAGTTTTTTTATTTTTTTATTTTTTCATTTATTTATCTATTTTATTTTTTAGGTTTCGTTTATTAGTATTGTTATAATTATTTTATTTATGTGTTCGTGGGATTTTTTTTTTTCCTTTATTTTTGGGTATTCCTAGAGGTTTTGTTTTGATAAGTACGAGCCTAGTTATTTTTTATCTTTTTTTATTATTGTTTTTTATTTTTTTATTTATTCTATATATTATTACTGTTATGATTATTTTATTTAGGTGTTAGTGGGATTATTTTTCTTTTTTTTCTGTTTTTGTCTTCGTCGAGGTTTGTTTTGATGAGTACGAGCCTATTGGCCCGATTTTTTTTTAGAACTTTTAGAACTTTTTAAAAATGACTTCTAGAACTTTTAGACCTTTTTTTTTAGAACTTTTAGAACCTTTTAAAAATGACTTCTAGAACTTTTATACCTTTTTTTTAGAACTTTTAGAACCTTTTAAAAATGACTTCTAGAACTTTTAGACCCTTTTTTTTTAGAACTTTTAGAACCTTTTAAAAATGACTTCTAGAACTTTTAGACCCTTTTTTTTTAGAACTTTTAGAACTTTTTAAAAATGACTTCTAGAACTTTTAGACCCTTTTTTTTATAGAACTTTTAGAACTTTTTAAAAATGACTTCTAGAACTTTTAGACCCTTTTTTTTTTTAGAACTTTTAGAACTTTTTAAAAATGACTTCTAGAACTTTTAGACCCTTTTTTTTAGAACTTTTAGAACTTTTTAAAAATGACTTCTAGAATTTTTAGACCCTTTTTTTTTTAGAACTTTTAGAACTTTTTAAAAATGACTTCTAGAACTTTTAGACCCTTTTTTTAGAACTTTTAGAACCTTTTAAAAATGACTTCTAGAACTTTTAGACCCTTTTTTTTAGAACTTTTAGAACTTTTAGAACTTTTTAAAAATGACTTCTAGAACTTTTAGACTTTTTTTTTTTAGAACTTTCAGAACTTTTTAAAAACTTTCACTACACTTCGAACACATTACGAAGCTTCGTCGGTTCCGAACTTTTAGAGCTTTTCAGAACTTGTATTAACTTTTAGAATATTTATTATTTATATATTAACTTTTTTTTAAATAATAAATATTATATTCAAACTTTTTTATATCTTTTTATAACTTTTAAAATGTTTTAGATTTTTTTAAATAACTTTTTATGAGCTTTTAGAGCTTTTTTTTTTTTTTTTTCCGTAAATCTCTGCAGGATAAAAAAAACACTCCCAGACATATATATTTTTTTTTGTATATTTACTATTTCTTACAAATGAAAGCACATTTAACAGATACATAAATTTATATCAATGAAATCATAAATAAACACACCTATATATACATATATATATACATACACACATATATATACATATATATATATATATAAGTGTGTGAGTGGCTTACATCTATTAGCAAATATTCCTTAATATAACAGAATCAATCACATACATACATACATATATGTATATGAAAATATATATACATATATATATACATATATGTATATATATATATATATAATATACATACATATATACACACTCACACATACATATATATATATATATATATATATATATATATATATATATATATATATATATGCATGTGTGCGTGTGCATGTGTGTGTGTGTGCGTATATGCATATATATAGATGTGTATATATATAAGTATGTATATCATATATATATCATATATATATAAAATATATATACTACATATACATACATATACATACATACACACACACAAAAACACACACACACACACATATATATATAGATATATATACACACACAAACATGCACATATCCATATATATATATATATACACACACACACATACATATCATATGTGCCTGTGTGCGTGCAAATATCTCTGTATATATGTATATATATGGAAGTATATATATATATTGAAACACATATTCATATATATATATATATATATATCTGTATATATATATATATATTGTTGCGGCTGACGTGCTTTAAGCCTCCCTCTCCGTTTACAATTTCTACATATTTTTGTGAAGTTCATTAGTAAATGAATGAAGTTGAGATTTTTTTTTTTTTCTAAAAATTAATAAAGAAAAAAAAAAAAAAGAAAAAATAAAATTAGGATGATTATTTTGCATTAAGGCTCTCTCTCTCTCGTTACTTCCCTTTTCTCTCTTTCTCTCTTTTCTTTCTTTCTCTCTTTCTCTTTTCTTTCTTTCTCTCTTTCTCTTTTCTTTCTTTCTCTCTCTCTTTTCTCTTTCTTTCTTTCTCTCTCTCTTTTCTCTTTCTTTCTTTTCTTTCTTACTTTCTTTCTTTCTCTCTTTTCTTTCTTTCTCTCTTCTCTCTTTTCTTTCTTTCTCTCTTTCTCTCTCTTTTCTCTCTTTCTCTCTCTTTTCTCTCTCTCTCTCTCTCTCTCTCTCTCTCTCTCTCTCTCTCTCTCTCTCTCTCTCTCTCTCTCTCTCTCTCTCTCTCTCTCGACACTTGAGCACTCCCCCCCCCCCAACCCTCTCTATAATATCAGAAATAACTCGAAAGAAGGAAAGAAGGAAAGAAGGAAAGAAGGAAGAGGAGAGAGAGAGAAGAGAGAAGAGGGAGGGTGAAAAATCGAGTACATTTCCTTGAACAAAAAAAAAGTGCGATAAACACATAATAGTAATGATAATAACAAACGATAATAATCAGAAAATAGATTGACATTGAGTATAACTTAATTACAAAGAGAGAGAGAGAGAGAGAGAGAGAGAGAGAGAGAGAGAGAGAGACAGAGAGAGAGAGAAGAGAGAGAGAATGAGATAAAAAAAAAGAGAGAAAGAGAAAAAGAGAGAGACTGAGAGAAAAAGAGATGAGAGAAAAAGAGATAGAGAAAAAGAGAAAGAGAAAAGAGAGAGACGTAGAGAAAAAAAAGAAAAAGAAAAAGAGAGAAAGAGAGAGAGAGAGAGCAAGAAAAAAAAAAAGAAAAAGAGAAAAAGAAAGAGAGAAAGAGAACCGAAAAAAAAAAGGGATCACACACACACACACACATATATATATAAAAAAGGGACAAAATCTATTTACAGACACAATTAAAAAAAAAAGAATCTTAAAAAATCAGCTTAATTCGAACGTCATCGGCTCTGAGCAAAAAATAACGCATGAGTGACACAGCAAATGGCAATCAGCAATAAGGGAGAGACGAGAAATGAAGAGGAGAGGAGAGATGCGAAGAGGAGGAGAGAAGAGGAGAGGAGAGGAGAGGAGAGGAGAGAAGAGGAGAGGAGAGACGAGAAGCGAAGAGGAGGAGAGGAGAGAAGAGGAGAGAAGAGGAGAGGAGAGACGAGAAGCGAAGAGGAGGAGAGGAGAGAAGAGGAGAGGAGAGGAGAGGAGAGACGAGAAGCGAAGAGGAGGGGAGGAGAGGAGAAAAGAGGAGGGGAGGAGAGAAGAGGAGAGAAGAGGAGAGAAGAGGAGAGAAGAGAAGAGGAGAGAAGAGAAGAGGGGAGGAGAGGGGAGGAGAGGAGAGAAGAGGAGGGGAGGAGAAGAGGAGAGAAGAGAAAAGAGAGAAAAGGAGAGACAAAAGAGGAGGAGAGAGAAGAGGAGAGAGAAGAAAATAGAGAGAGAGAGAGAAGAGAGAAGAGAGAGAGAGAGAGAGAGAGAGAGAGAGAGAGAGAGAGACGAGAGAGAGAGAGAGAGAGAGAGAGAGAGAGAGAGAGAGAGAGAGAGAGAGAGAGAGAGAGAAAACAAGAAAAAGAAAAAGCAGAGAAACAAACCCGTGGAAAGAGGGAACAGCAAGAGAAACGACAAAAAACAAAAAGGAAACAATGAAAATGAGATTAATCGACCAAACAATAATAATAATAATAATAATAATGAGGATAATTTCTATCACACCTGTAGACAATTCCTTTCCCTTTCAATAATATTCTTTTTCTTCTTAGAATCAAAATTTTCCATTTCCTAACGACCACAATCCATAATTTTTCACTAATTGTTTTCATTTTCTAACGACCATATTTCTTTTTGTTTCATTTAATATTTTCATATTTTTATTTTCATATTTTATATTTTTATTTTATTTTATATTTTTATTTTCATATTTCATATAAATATTTTCATATTTTCATATTTTAATCCATATTTTTTTTTTCAATAATCAAAAATCTCCTTTAAAAAATCAAAATTTTTTTTCTCTATTTTCATTAATGATAATTTCCGTTTCAAAATGATCACAAATTTCCTTTTTTTCATAATGATCATAATCCATAATTTTTCGCATTTCGTAATGATCATGATTTCTTTTTGTTTCATGAATGATAATTTCCGTTTCGTAACGATCATTATCCATATTTTTTCATTAATAGAAATTTCCTCTTTATAATAAATCACACTTTCTGTTTTTAAATAATGAAGATTTTCCTTCCTTTCATGATCATTATCCAAATTTTTTCACCTATCAAAATTTTCATTTTTTATAATAAATCCCAATTTCTCTTTTATGTAATGAAGATTTTCGTTTTCTTTCTTTTTTTCTAATTATGTTTGTATTTAAAAATTTCTCTCTCTCTCCTTCTTTGAAAAATTCTCCTTCGTCTTTGCGTCTATTTTATTTCATCGCTGTTTCTCTCTCTCTCTCTCTTTTCTCCTTTCTTTCATTAAAATATTTTCTTCTATCTCACTTTTTTCTTCTTTTTCTCTATCTCCCTTTCTTTCATTAAAATATTTCTTTCTATCTCACTTTTTCTTTCTCTCTCTCTCTCTTTTCTCCTTCCTTTCATAAAATATTTCCTTCTATCTCATCTTTCATTTCTTCTTTTTCTCTCTCTCTCTCCTCTCTTTCTTTCATTAAAATATTTCCACTTTTTATTTCTCTTTCTCTCTCTTCCATTATAAATCTTTCTCTAATATCTTCTTATTTTTTATATTATTCTCATTTATCTTTCCCTTTCCCTTCGCGAAAACTCCTCGTATGAATGAGTGAAAGAGGGCGTGTGTACGTTTCATGCACGCGCACACACGCACACGCACGCACACAAGCCCTACGTAATCTAAAAAAATGAAAAAACTTTATTGTGTACGTAACGTATTGTGTACGTAACGTATTGTGTATGTAACGTACGCGATGACCTTTGATGATTCGCAAGAATTTCCCCTTAAAAACGGAAATTATATACTCCATACAAAAGAGAAGCTTTACAGAACTATAGAAAACGAGATTACATTTCCTTATCAAAACACATATAAAAAAAAGGCAGTGAAATTAGACACATATATATATCATACATACACACATACATACATATATACATAAGACGGTTCGATTTTACGTATATATATATGTATATATGTATAAAAAAGGACTTTTCATAATGGACACAAGCAAGAAAAAATTCAATTCATTGAGTATTTTAGAATTAGCAAGTATATACATATATGCATAAGTATATATATACATATACATACATACATATATATATACAAATATATATATATATATGTATATTTATATATATGTATATATATAAACAGAAGGAAAATAATATTAATCAAAACACAAACCTATCTCCCTAATCATTAAAAAAAAAAAAAAAGACCAAAAAAAAAAAAAAAATTAAAAAAATTGAAAATATAAAAAAATCATGAATCTTTTTTTTTTTTTTTCCTTAAAGCAGAGGAGACAAGAAAATAAAATAAAATTTCAGATCAAGACGTTTTTTTCTCTGGGGGGGGGGGGTGAGCATGAGTGGAGGGGGGGAGAGGGAGAGGGAGGGAGGAAGGGAGGGAGGGAGGGAGAAAGATAAAGAGAGAAAGAAAGAAAGAGAAAGAGAGAAGCAGAGAGAGAGAAAGAGAAAGAGAGAGAGAGAGAGACAGAGAGAGAGAGAGACAGAGAAAGAGAGAGAGAGATAAAGAGAGAAAGAAAAGAAAGAGAAAGAGAGAGACAGAGAGAGAGAAAGAGAGAGAGAGAGAGAAAGAAAGAGAAACAGAGAGACAGAGAGAGAGAAAGAGAGACAGAGAGAGAGAAAGAGAGAGAAAAAGAGAAAGAGAGAGAGAGAGAAAGAGAAAGAGAGAAAGAAAAGAAAGAGACAGAGAGAGAGAGAGAGAGAGAAAACCAAAGAGAAAAGACAAAACGAAAGAAGGAAAGAGAAACGACAAAAAGAAAAACGGAAAAAAAAGAAAAAAAAGAGAAATAAAGAACGAGAAAAACTTCTCCCCCCCCCATTCACCCTCACCCCCCCCCCCTTCTCAAACGAGACTAATCGAAGAAAGGAAACAACGAAACAATAATAATAATAATAATAATAATGAGTGAATGAACCAGATGCCTTTTTCTCCCTCTTCACCCCCCCCCTCCCCCCCACAGCCATTATACAATTGCGTGGATCAACGAAAAAAAAAAAATAAATAAATAAAAGGGTTCGCCAGAAAACTCAGAAGCAGAGACAGAAGCGACGCACCCCCCCACCCCCTCCCACCCTACCCTATCCTACCCTACCCTACCCTACCCCACCCTCTCTCTGCAATCCGACCTGACACACTGAGTCACACACGTGGTTCTCCGGGCAGGGTCAGAACCACTACGAGAACCACTACGAGAACCACTGACTGACACGTGACTTGTCCGCGACACGAGCCACTCGCCCGCCCTACCCCCCCAGATACACACGCAATCACCGCACGCACACACGCACGCGCGCGCGAGCAGTCCGGTTGGCCCTCCAGACCCGCAGGCGAGAATCCCTTCCTCTAGGACGACGACAAACCCCATCCTCCTCCTCCTCCTCCTCGTCCCACAGGCTAGCTAGACGATCGCCTGACGAGCAAGAACCCCCACTCCCCTCCGACCCCATTCCCATCCTCCTCCTCCTTGTCCTCCTCGTCCTCCTCCTCCTCCGTATCCCACAGGCTAGACAATCAAAAATACCTCTCCCCTCCTCCTCCTCCTCCTCCTTTTCCTTCTCCTTCTCTTTCTCCTCCTCCTCCTTCTCCTTTTCCTTCTCCTTCTCTTTCTCCTCCTCTTCCTTCCATTCCACCTCCTCCTCCTCCTCCCACAGGCTAGACAATCGCCTCCATCCTCCTCCTCCTCCGCGTCCTACAGGCTAGACAATCGCCCCCACTTCCCCCCATAAACAATCACCTCCATCCTCCTCCTCCTCCTCCTTCTCCTCCTCCTCCTCCTCCGCATCCTACAGGCTAAACAATCACCTCCATCCTCCTCCTCCTTCTCCTCCTCCGCCGCGTCCTCCCCCAGGCTAGACGATCGCCTGGTTCATGAACTCGAGGAACCGCCTGCCGTACTGCTCAGGCTCCACGGTGGAGATGCCGTCGGCGCTCGAGCCGTACTTGACCGTCTTGGCGGCCTTCGCGGCTTGCTTCTTGACGCCGTAGTGGGTGAGCACGTCGATCAGGGCCATGAAGTAGATCTCCTTCTGTGGGGCGTCTGTTGGGGAGGGGAAGGAAGGGTGGAAGAGAGGGAGGTGGAGGAAGGGAGGGGGGGAAGGGAAGAGAGGGGTGGAGGGAAGAGGGAGGGGGAAGAGGGAGGGGGAAGAGGGAGGGGGAGGAGAGATGGAGGGGGAAGAGGGAGGAGGAGGAGAGATGGGAGGGGGAAGAGGGAGGGGAAGAGGGAGGGGGAGGAGAGATGGAGGGGGAAGAGGGAGGGGGGAGGAGAGATGGAGGGGGAAGAGGGAGGGGAGGAGAGATGGAGGGGGAAGAGGGAGGGGAGGAGAGATGGAGGGGGAAGAGGGAGGGGAGGAGAGATGGAGGGGGAAGAGGGAGGGGAGGAGAGATGGAGGGGGAAGAGGGAGGGGAGGAGAGATGGAGGGGGAAGAGGGAGGGGAGGAGAGATGGAGGGGGAAGAGGGAGGGGAGGAGAGATGGAGGGGGAAGAGGGAGGGGAGGAGAGATGGAGGGGGAAGAGGGAGGGGAGGAGAGATGGAGGGGGAAGAGGGAGGGGAGGAGAGATGGAGGGGGAAGAGGGAGGGGAGGAGAGATGGAGGGGGAAGAGGGAGGGGAGGAGAGATGGAGGGGGAAGAGGGAGGGGAGGAGAGATGGAGGGGGAAGAGGGAGGGGAGGAGAGATGGAGGGGGAAGAGGGAGGGGAGGAGAGATGGAGGGGGAAGAGGGAGGGGAGGAGAGATGGAGGGGGAAGAGGGAGGGGAGGAGAGATGGAGGGGGAAGAGGGAGGGGAGGAGAGATGGAGGGGGAAGAGGGAGGGGAGGAGAGATGGAGGGGGAAGAGGGAGGGGAGGAGAGATGGAGGGGGAAGAGGGAGGGGAGGAGAGATGGAGGGGGAAGAGGGAGGGGAGGAGAGATGGAGGGGGAAGAGGGAGGGGAGGAGAGATGGAGGGGGAAGAGGGAGGGGAGGAGAGATGGAGGGGGAAGAGGGAGGGGAGGAGAGATGGAGGGGGAAGAGGGAGGGGAGGAGAGATGGAGGGGGAAGAGGGAGGGGAGGAGAGATGGAGGGGGAAGAGGGAGGGGAGGAGAGATGGAGGGGGAAGAGGGAGGGGAGGAGAGATGGAGGGGGAAGAGGGAGGGGAGGAGAGATGGAGGGGGAAGAGGGAGGGGAGGAGAGATGGAGGGGGA
>NW_025918412.1:0-5000 GCF_019202785.1 Penaeus chinensis
TAGCTTCCGATCGTGTTTACGAATGGATTGTGATTCAACAACCAAAAGATTCCTTTAATTTATCATGGTCCTTATTTATATTAACTAACTTCAGGATAAATTATCTTCACGCGATTAGCAGTAGCATTATCAATATCGAGTAAAGCACGTTTTTTTCTTTTATTTTATCTTGAGAAAAAACAAGGACCAAAAGGAAAAAGGTCACAGTACAGGTAAAAACGGACGAGGCTTTCCAGCGACATGGCGGTACACGTAGATGAGACAGAAGAACTTAAGTGTAAACGTAGGAATAGGTGTTCGAATCCTATGTTTATGAGTCTATTCATTACACTAACTTTTCTTTTCTCAGAAGGAACTCCCTTCACTTCAAAATCTCGTTTGTACATCATCTATGCATTATTGACAGACTGGCATGTGAAATACTATCCCGGAATGCCTTTGATCTAAGAATTCGCCTAGATTTATTTGTTTTAGACGCAGCAGTATATCTTGAGGAAGTCACTTCACTTTCAAGCTGCTGTCCAATGAGTTCCAGCTTTGCATAGGAATCTCAGTAACGATGTTGTTTCCCTCAGTGAGGAGTGCAGTGAAGACACCAGTATGGCAAAGGATGAGCACCTGAGAGACTAATGGCCTTACAAATCCTTCAGTTTGAATCGATCACAAGGATAAATTAGTCACTATCAGGCCGTTGAGTAAGTTCCAACTCAGTAGCATTCTCTCAGCATAATTCCGTGAAAGAGAGTTATTTTTAGCCAAATCATGAAAATAACCTTTAATTAAGTATTTTTAAGAATATCAAATCCTTCACCACTAATAACTTCTTTACCTCACTTTCTAGACAAAAACTGAAAATAAACTTACGTTTATGCAGATCGCCAAACATTCATGCAATTGAATGGGTAAACCACCTACAATAATTGATAATTCCTGCGTATCATAGTTTGACACCATGTCCCCTTTTCCGACTAATCCTCTCTTTACCTCGCCTTCGATATATACAACTGCCCATTTATGTGAAGCTGTTAACCCTATGAATTGCATACTGCTATCATCACCATTTTCTGCAGTCCGTTAAACTCCGGGAACTGTTGTTGATGCTACCCAGCCACCCTTGTCCCCCCTTTGCACTGCAAAGCCGGTACGGAATAATGGATAACTTAATTACTTACATCAGAGTCCGGGATTAATTGCGTGCACCAGCTGAAACGCAATCCTATTTTCGGTCTATACGGAGGGTCCCTTTGTGCTTTGATTCTGTTGATTCCCGGTGATGAACCAAATCCCTCTTTGACCCGCTGGCAGAAGAGTTTCGGATTTAGTTCATAATACGATGCATAGAATAGAAATTAATATAGATAACATGTCGATACAAGAGAGAGGGAGAGAGAGAAAGAGAGCGAGAGAGAGAGAGAGAGAGAGAGAGAGAGAGAGAGAGAGAGAGAGAGAGAGAGAGAGAGAGAGAGAGAGAGAGAGAGAGAGAGAGAGAGAGAAAGGGAGAATCAAGAACCATAATTATGAACTAAGAGTTGGAAGATACTTTGAAAATAAGTTATTCTTGCATCAGAAATAGCTTCGATCATATAATTTCATTCGGCAAGTACAAACACGACATAATTTTGAATGACGGTGTTGCTTCTATTGATTATAATGATAGTAATAGACAAAAATGATAACAGTTATATGAACAATAATAGCATGTTATAAAGTTACAAGAGGGAAAATGATGCATCTCACCCTTAACGCTACGAATGATAACATTCTATTACACTTTTTTTAAAGATAAAGACGGGTTATCAGTGAAGATCTCTCTTCCTCGTGTTCTTGTGAGATTAAGGAGAATACTTGTGCAGTTATGATTAATGCGTTCTCTCGAGACGCGCGATTGTGAGGCATATTTTTCGAAGCGATATTAACGTGGAAGTTTTTGCCTCGGATATGCAAACGAGAAACATAAATTCCCGTGAGCAGAAAGCTTTAAAAGATTCGTTATTGTTAGCAGGCAATCATCCTTCACTGATGATACAAGCAGGGAGGAAAGGTGATATCACTCACTAATTAATGAATTTAGTTTCTGTAAAAAGCGCAGCATAAAGAAACACACACAGAGGTAATTATTCAGTACTCTTGAATCTTACAGTAGCTTTAATATAAATATACTTAACAATAGTATTAGAATTGTTACAGAAGCTTGCGAGGCATGTTCGTAACAAGATCTGTATTTGTTTCCATGACAACAGTTGCTTGATCGGAAACTGGTCATCAAAGAAGCGTACTTCAAGCATGTTATGACACGATCGCTCAATAAAATTTTCCTTTGATCTACTTCGCGAACCTTGCCCCCAAGTTCATGAATATGGAAATCAAATGTCTTTCTGGACGTAGCAACTTACTCTATGAATATAATGAAAGTGGCGGTTATTAGGAAATATATTAAATATACTGGCCCAGACAACCGTTGTTTCACGTGTGTTAAACGACACGTTTCGTCAACCTTTCTCTTGCGAGAATATGCTGGGCCTTAAGGTGTTCCATCAGCTTGAAAATCCGCCTGAACTGCAATCCGTAGACCTTGCACCTGAGGGAGGTCTCCTTGGCCTCAGCGGAAGACCCTCGCTCGGACGCCTCCCTCCGCCGACACCTTTTAAGGGCAATCAGCTTCTGCACCTCGATGTCTCACCAAAGGAGCATTTTGCACGAAGAACTGGCTGCCAATGCTGCATCCGAAGGGCTTTTCGTTGGTGTGCCTCTGGCTGTACATGCAATATATTTCTGTTAAGTTAATTACACAAATAGACTATGATCTGTGTATAAAACGTGAATGATACTCTACCTGTAATTGTCCATTAAGTATATTAAGTTCTGTGCACGTAAATTGAATAGTTATCACCTTTTCGATATTGATAAGAATTAGATATAAATGTCACACATGTCGTTTCCCTGGAAGTCGTTTGTAGCTTCCAATCGTGTTAACGAATAGATTGTGTTTCAACAACTTAAAGATTCCTTTATTTCATCCTGGCCCTTATCTATACCACTCTACACCAGGATTAAGTATAGTGTACGCAATTAGCAGTAGCATTGTCAACATCGATTAAATCCCATATTGTTTCATTTATCTTGAGAAAAAATATAACAAGCAGCCTCTAGCCAATAAAAATACATGTCACACACCATGTATTAAGCCGCAAAAGTGAAAAAGAAATCGCAGTACAGGTAAAAAGGACGAGGCCTACCAGTCACATGGACTTAAGCGGAAGACCCTCGCTTAAGTCCATGGGGATATTCAACACGAATGGCATGCTAGGATCCGAACACCCAGTCTCTCACTGCCAAACTATTCAAGGTTACAATTAATGGTATAAGGAACAAGTCAGGTCACTGGGATTAGGTGACGCTATGGCTCCTGTACGAAAGATGATATAGTTTGTTGCATTTCGATTCTCGTAACTAATTCAGATTTGATCGAAAAAATCATTGCATGACATTGATTTTGGTACAGTCATGCACTTGTCTATTTCTGGGTAGGGTGTTAGTGTCGTTAGCTGGTGTATGTAAAATAATAATTCCCTTATAGCTAATTATTAATGGGATCGCGGACCGGACATCAGATAAATAAATTTTATAAACACGGCAGCTATATATATATATATATATATATATATATATATATATATATATAATATATATGTATATGTATATATATGTAATATATATATATATGTAATATATATATATGTGTATATGTATATATATATATAATATATATATATTTATAATACACACACATACACATATATATATGTATGTATGGATATATATGTATATATATATTATGATAAGCCCTGTCTTGATTTATTTTAATCAAATGAATGACTTAAAATAAATGTTCGTTTCAAGGCCGCACCGCTTTTACGAACCGCTTCCTTTTGGATCCGATCGTTTAAGCATTGTATTAGACGCGGCGGATTTATTCAGCGCGAATCTTCAGGTTTAGGTTGATTTTGGGCCACCGTTATATCGTGTTATTATTTATTAAATTGTTTATGTATCTATATCTTTATTTGTTCATCTATTCATTCATTTATTTGTTAATTCATCATTCATTTATTTGTTCATTTATCTACTTGTTTGTTCATTCATCTGTTTATTAAGTATTTTGTTCATATATCTTTTATTTAATTTGTTCGTATATCAACTTATTCATCTTTTCTTCTAATTACTAGACTCACCTAAATTCCCAAACAAAATCGAAACGAAAGCAATGGATTTGGTCTAGGAAAGATACCATTATTATTCTGCCATTTTCCATAAGGGCGAAAATCGCTCGCGTGCCTCTAAGTGCAGGAACAGACTATTTCACTTTATTTCACTGAATGCGAACTATCATGAAGTAGATGAATTTTCTCGCTTTTATACTGTAATGCATTCGATAAATTCACTTGAATCGAAAATTGTGTTGCAATAGTCCATTTGTGTTTTAATGTTCATGTAATATCTGTTAACCTCTTCTGAGGATGTGGTTTAATTACACGTATTTTTGCATCGGAATCTGATCGGAATTGAGTGATAAAATAATTGCGTTGCATTTGATCAAGGTATGACTGAAGGCATAATTTGGCATTCATTACTCAAACGCCTTTCTTATGCAACAGGAAAAAAATATTCCCGGACATTGAAGTTTACACAATTGTAACGTGGTTAGTTTAATAATTTATTGACGTCCGTTTTATTATTATTATTATTATTATTATTATTATTCGGTCGGAGTTCTGATGCCGAAAGAAAGATCGACCGTAATGACCATGACAATAAGTATCTCTACAAAGCCTTCAGTTTGAATAGATCCCGAGGATCACTCAGGTCATCGATTAAGTTCCGACTCAATAGCATTTCCTCAGCATCACCATATGACGGGTGGTTCGCCTCGCTGAAGACCCCTGGCTGTCTGAGTGATCAATCACCCCTTTCACTGCAATATTTCGCTAAGCCGTTAGTTT
>NW_025918413.1:7500-10000 GCF_019202785.1 Penaeus chinensis
TATATATAGAAAAAGACCTTGGTTACTGTAGAGGTAAAGGAGATTTATGATGTTAAAGCGAGAAGTGCATATCATTTTCGGATAATGAAAGAGAGAGCGAAACAAAAAATGTAGGGAAGAAAGGAATACAAAAAACATATGTTCTCAGTTCTCCTTGACTGAATGTGAAAGTTAAACCGTGAATATTAAGGTGTAGGGTTTCCTTTCATGATTATAAAAGCTTAGGAATAAATTTCGTTTTGGGATTTACTAACAGAACAGAAGAATGAATATTAAGAGCATTGCTATTCAGACCTGATGATTTGACAAATGCAATAGTCAATAGATATAATTTAATTGACCATTCACACTAAAAAAAATCGATATATGGTCATAAGGTATTCAGAATATAACGTTACGGACGCTAATGAGTGTCTGTTTGTAAATACATTAAGAAAGGGGGGAGAGGGCAGGGCAGGGGGGAGGGGGGAGGGAGAAGGGAATCGAATATCAACCGAAATTCATGACAAAAGGATTAGGAAAGATTTGACTCTCAGCTTCCTTCTACCCACATATTGCCCCCTCCCCCTCCCCCTCCCCACCTTTCCCATCCCCCTTCACCATTTCTATTCTCTCTTCCCCTCTCTCCCCTCCCCTCCCCTCCCCCCATCACTTCACCGCCTTCACCTTCCCCCTCTCTGCCCCCCCCCCCTTCGCCTCCTTCCCCAACTTTACCTCACCCCTACCTCTCCTCTTCACCCCCTCCCCACTTCCCCATTCACCACCCTCCCTCTTTCTCTCCCTTCCCTCTCTCCCCATTTCCAACCCTTTTCATCATTTTCCTCTGTTCTTCTTCCTCCCCTTCTCCTTCCATTCGTCAAATACTCCTTTTTCAACGAGACTAGAAAATCCGATACCCCAACCCCCCAACCTCCACCCGTAACACGCCCTCCCCCCCACCCGTGACACCCCCCCTCCCCCCTCCCCAATCCCAAACCCAGATCACCTGCCTCCCTCATTCCCCCCTACCCCCCCTCCTTCCCCGAACCCAAACCCCAATCACCTGCCTCCCCCCTCAACACCCCCCCCCCTCAACACCCCCCCCTTCAACACCCCCGCCCCCTCAACACCCCCCCCCCTCTATCTCCCCCCGACGAGACTCCGTGACAAGACTCCGATGACACAGATCCTCGGCGATTCTTTAAGCTGCATCTCGAAGGCGCTGAAGACCCTTTGCAGTTCCTCAATGCGTCTCTCAGGAGGAGACCAAGAGGGAACAAGTTTTCGATATAAATCATCATAGCCTTGCTTCTACTTACCCCCCCTCCCCCTCCCCCCTACACACACGAACACCTCCTTCCCCCCTCCCATCCCCCCTACACACACACAACTCTTCCCTCTCCTCCCCTCCTTCCCTCCCCCAATACATCCTCACCCTCCTCCCCTCCCTCCTTTTTCCACACCTTACCCTTCCTCCCCTCCCCCCACACCTCCTCCCCCTCCTCCTCTCCCTCCCCCTCCTCCCCCCCCCTCTCCTACACCTCCTCCCCCCTTTTTCCACGCTTCACCCTTCCTCCCCTCCCCCCTCCTCCCCCTTCCTCCCCCTTCCCCACACCTCCTCTCCCCTCCTTCCCTCCCCCCACACCTCCTCCCCCATCCTCCCCTCCCCCCTCTCCTACACCTCCTCCCCCCTCTTCCCTCCCCCCCTCTCCTACACCTCAACTCCCCTCCCCATACCTCCTCTCCCCTCCTCCCCTCCCCCACACCTCACTCCCCCCTCTCCTACACCTCCTCCCCCCTCTTCCCCTCCCCCCACACTTCCTCCCCCCCCTCTCCTACACCTCCTCTCCCCTCCCCCAACTCACCTCCTCTCCCCTCCTCCCCCTCCCCCCACACCTCCTCCCCCCCCTCTCCTACACCTCCTCCCCCCTCTTCCCCTCCCCCCACACTTCCTCCCCCCCTCTTCCTACACCTCCTCTCCCCTCCCCCACACCTCCTCTCCCTCCTCTCCCCTCCCCCCACACCTCCTCCCCCCCTCTCCTACACCTCCTCCCCCCTCTTCCCCCTCCCCCCACACTTCCTCCCCCCCTCTCCTACACCTCCTCTCCCCTCCCCCACACCTCCTCTCCCCTCCTCCCCTCCCCCCACACCTCCTCCCCCCCCCTCTCCTACACCTCCTCCCCCCTATTCCCCTCCCCCCACACTTCCTCCCCCCCTCTCCTACACCTCCTCCCCCCCTCTTCTACACCTCCTCCCCCACACCTCCTCTCCCCTCCTCCCCTCCCCCCCACACCTCCTCCCCCACACCTCCTCCCCTCCCCCCACACCTCCTCCCCCCCCTCCTCCCCTCCCCCCCACACCTCCTCCCCCCCTCTCCTACACCTCCTCCCCCCTCTTCCCCTCCCCCCCACACTTCCTCCCCCCCCTCTCCTACACCTCCTGCCCCCTCCTCCTGTAGGAGAGGGGGGGAGGAGGTGTATTATGTATTTATTTATACATGTAGATACATTAATCGATACTC